>NW_024092156.1:0-20953 GCF_014356525.2 Nilaparvata lugens | reverse complement strand
TTGTTAGAATAATACTCTTGACTGGTCAGAACAAGTGAACAAAACTTGTAAAAAGGTATTCTCAGCATGCATGCATTGAGAAAATGCACGATATCCTCCCTAGAAACATTAATTATTATTGGTTCAATCTCTCATCTTCCCACATTTAATGTATTGTAATTCTGTTCTTAACGATATGCAAGTCACTCTGAATGATAAATACAGCGTTGCCAAAATTATGTCTACGTTTCGTCTACTCTCTCCAACGCCATGATCATATCACCCAGCCCACATTGCTAGTTCAACATTGAAGCTTCCCGATCAGAGCTTTTTCGAATAGTCAAGCTTGTTAGAGATATCTTGTAATACGGTAATCCGAACTATTTTAAAGATGATTTCAATTTGTCTCTGAAGGTAGGAGGATAGATGCTTCACATACTAGAACCGGAGAAAGTACTTTAAGGATACCTAATCATCGAACTACTATTTTCACAAAATCCTTCTGTCAGTGCCTGTCGTGCATGGAATACACATCCTGTTTCTATCAGGTCTATCGAGAGCCGAGCGAGCTTCAACCTGACTTTAAGAAAATATATTTTGGAACAAATGACTGAAACTGTCCGCCCTAGAACGATCACATGACAACCATCCCTCACCCATTCCATCAATATAAACCTTTAAACCATTTATAGTACGAATGTATATAGTATATATATATATATATATATATATATAGATATATATATATATATATATATATATAATATAAACTCATGTTATTTCAATTATCCACTGCATACTGCTGTTATTCTGAAATTTGATAACCCTGATCTACTTTCAGCCTACTTCATTTTATTAATCAATTATTTTTCTCTTCAATATCATCGTTGGCGAGTCCCTTGCGGGAAGGTCTCACCTTGCCTGAATATATCATTAAAGTATTTGTACTGGGATGAAATATCAATAGATGGATGGAATGATTGGTCTGCCACTGTAACTGTAGTGGGAAATAGTATTTTAAAAGGGAACGTGCCATCTCTACATTTCCTGAAAGCCGCTAAAATCCAGGAAGAAAATAAGTATATATCATTATTGGTAATCCATGCGAATGTCGTCAACCATGATCAACATTGATTGAATTATGGATCATTGAAATATTGCTCCGATGTCTACTTTATATCTTAGGTATACTTTGAATATTGATGGATGTCTAAAACTTTAACTAGTAGTTCTGTGAACAGTAGACCTCACGCAGTTTTCTCATCCACAAGTATCTGATGTCACCTGTTCTAGTTGATTCAGTTGAATCACAATTCACAGTTGAATCATAAATTTACTCTTAAAGATGTTATTTGTTCTCTCCAAGACCAAAAACTCACTTATTTTATTAAACTCAGTTCAAGTTTGAATTTGTATCCCTTAACATGATGATTTATCCAGTTTCGTGATAAATCTTTCCATCTAATAAAAATATTTCTCAACTATTTAAAAAAAAATTTTTTTCAACCAAGAATTTTTTTCGGCATTATTCAGTTCATTTAATCATTTTTCCATTTCATTTTCAGTAACCTATTAAATTTGTTTTTCAAATGTGAGAATGTTGATACTGATGGGCACGCATCATAAAAAGTATTGAAACCCTACCTTAAAGAAATGGACACGGCCAGACATCAGTGTAATGCATGCAATGAATAATCACTTGTCAGCTGATTGATTATGAATAATTCTATAATCTGATTGATCCTATCTTCAAAGTAGACTATATATATAATACTAGCCGTCAGGCTCGCTTCGCTCGCCATATCCGTCTAGCCAGGGGGCTCCGCCCCCTGGACCCCCGACTGGATCGTCCAAGAATGAGATCAGCAGGCTCGCTTCGCTCGCCTGCATTTTTCATTTGGGCATTTTTATCATATGTTAGGACAATCCAGTCGGGGGTCCAGACTAAACGTCTGGCCAAACGGATATGGCGAGCGAAGCGAGCCTGACCGCATTCAACGTCGAAATCGGAATCTGCAATGTTCCAAGCATCAATCTTTTCTCAACAGGCTAGCATTTTCATAGAATAGGTTATTGATTAATTGAGATAATTGTAGCAGAATTGAAACAACATCTGACTTGTTTTAAGGGTTATGCGGAGCAGAGAAATGGGGGGAAATGGAGAACCAGATCAGTCAATTACAGTGATGAATACAGTCATAGTAAGAAGCGCGTTTTCCAATTTGACGATCAGACTCAGTAGAAGCAGTGCGTTCAGAAAAATAGGTATGCTTATCATGAGGTCTTGAACACTCACTCAAGACTACAGAAGGCTGTCCGCTTCAACACGGCAACATCGCCGCCGCTGTATCTCTATTTTTCTCTGCTCCGCATATCCTTTCAAGTAAGAAGGAGTTTTAATTCGACTTATTGATTTAAAAAAATTTAATAACTAATTATTCTTTTTTCAAGGTTTATTATTTATAACTTGATAAGTTTACATTAGTTGATATAGAATATATTATAGTACCCTTAAAAATTAATAAAATATTAATAATCGAGAATACAAATTGTAACGTAAATACTAGTTTCGTAGTTTCGGTTATCACACCATCGTCAGGTTTTCAACCATCACCGAAACTAGTAGTTACGTTACAATGTATCTTGGTTTTTTAATATTTTATTAATTTTAAAGGGTACTATAATTCTATTTCATAAATACAAGGAAATAGCCCTGAATTCATACATTTTTAGAAATATTTGATATAGATACGTGTTGGGATTTCATACTCTTTATGATAGTAAGTAAAATGGTAGGCTATGGCTTTTTGATGGTGGGGAGTCCCTTGCGGGAAGGTCTCACCTCGCCTGAATATATCATTAAAGTTTTTGCAATGGGATGAAATATTAATAGATGGATGGAATGATTGGTCTGCCACTGTAACTGTAGTGGGAAATAGTATTTAAAAGGGAACGTGCCATCTCTACATTTCCTGAAAGCCGCTAAAATCCAGGAAGAAAATAGTATCATTATGGTTATCCATGCGAATGTCGTCAACCATGATCAACATTGATTGAATTATGGATCATTGAAATATGCTCCGATGTCTACTTTATATATTAGGTATACTTTGAATATTGATGGATGTCTAAAACTTAACTAGTAGTTCTGTGAACAGTAGACCTCACGCAGTTTTCTCATCCACAAGTATCTAATGTCACCTGTTTTAGTTGATTCAGTTGAATCACAATTCACAGTTGAATCATAATTTACTCTTAAAAATGTTATTTGTTTTCTTCAAGATCAAAAACTCACTTATTTTATTAAACTCAGTTCAAGTTTGAACTCGTATCCCTTAATATGATGATTTATCCAGTTTCGTGATAATCTTTCCATCTGATAAAAATATTTTAAAATATTTTTTTTTTCAATCAAGAATATTATATTTCGTCGGCATTATTCAGTTCATTTAATCATTTTTTATTTTATTTTCAATCACCTATTAAATTGTTTTTCAAATGTGAGAATATTGATACTGATGGGTACGCATCATAAAAGTAGTGAACCCTATACCTTATAGAAATGGACAGACATCAGTGTAATGCATTCAATGAATAATCATTTCACTTGTCAGATGATTGATTATGATAATTCTATAGTCTGATTGATCCTATCTTCAAAGTAGACTATATATATATATTATATATATATATATATATTATATATAGATATATATATAATATATATATATATATAGTGTATCGAGTAGGAGGAATTCATCTTCTTGTCATATTATCTTTGAAATGCAACATTTCAAAAAACCTTGTGTATACATCGACGCGCAGTTGAAAAAGGAATATTTCTGCCAAATATCATCGAATTCTATCAACACTTTTGGCCGTAATCGCTTTACATGACAGACAAAAGCAAATCGAGTTGAAACATAGACCTCACTAAGTTCGGTCAATAATTCTTCAAGAAAAACAGTTTCGCGAATCTCAGTAATAAGATCTGCCATATATGGATCAAACTTTTCACATTACTTCTAGCAAAGAGGATATAATACCCGATAGCTTACTCTATAAAGTTCTAGCGAGAGGCATAATGACTCTGCTTAGCACGTGAAAATTGGTTTCAAGTAGCGTGTTTAATGCTGATTGAATTGGTTTTCCAACTGAAAGTTCATGTACATACCAAAAAGGTTTATCGATGATAAAGATCATAAACGTCTCTTCAAATTAATAAACTTATTTACAATAGATTAATGTGAGAGAGTGTATGTCTCTTCAAACCAATAAACTTATTTACAGTAGATTAATGTGAGAGAGTCGGTCTATATTCGGTAGGCTGATCCATCATAAGCGGGCCGAATAGCGGCCAGTTCGGCGGCTGTTCTGCGTCGTGGTCGTGGCGTCGTACGACGCAGGTCGATGTTGGACGGTGGTCGACGTCCTGCGTCGGTTCTCCTGGTATTGGCTGTATTGCTGCTCTGCCCGGCGTCGCACCTCCTGAACGACCGGCCGCGAGTTCTTGATCAGCTGACCGACCGCATTCAACGTCGAAATCGGAATCTGCAATGTTCCAAGCATCAATCTTTTCTCAACAGGCTAGCATTTTCATAGAATAGGTTTATTGATTAATTGAGATAATTATAGCAGAATTAAAACAACATCTAACTTGTTTTAAGGGATATGCGGAGCAGAGAAATGGGGGGAAATGGAGACCAGATCAGCCATTACAGTGATGAATACAGTCATAGTAATAGACGCGTTTTCCAATTTGACGATCAGACTCAGTAGAAGCAGTGCGTTCAGAAAAATAGGTATGCTTATCATGAGGTCTTGAACACTCACTCAAGACTACAGAAGCTGTCCGCTTCAACACGGCAACATCGCCGCCGCTGTATCTCTATTTTTCTCTGCTTCGCATATCCTTTCAAGTAAGAAGAGTTTTAATTCGACTTATTGATCTAAAAAAATTTAATAACTAATTATTCTTTTTTCAAGTGTATTATTTATAACTTGATAAGTTTACATTAGTTGATATAGAATATAATTATAGTACCCTTAAAAATTATAAAATATTAATAATCGAGAATACAAATTGTAACGTAAATACTAGTTTCGGTTATCACACCATCGTCAGGTTTTCAACCATCACCGAAACTAGTAGTTACGTTACAATTTGTATTCTTGTTTTTTAATATTTTATTAATTTTAAAGGGTACTATAATTCTATTTCATAAATACAAGAAAATAGCCCTGAATTCATACATTTTTAGAAATATTTGATATAGATACGTGTTGGGATTTCATACTCTTTATGATAGTAAGTAAAATGGTAGGCTATGGCTTTTTGATGGTGGGGAGTCCTTGCGGGAAGGTCTCACCTCGCTGAATATATCATTAAAGTTTTTGCAATGGGATGAAATATTATAGATGGATGGAATGATTGGTCTGCACTGTAACTGTAGTGGGAAATAGTATTTTAAAAGGGAACGTGCCATCTCTACATTTCCTGAAAGCCGCTAAAATCCAGGAAGAAAATAAGTATCATTATTGGTTATCCATGCGAATGTCGTCAACCATGATCAACATTGATTGAATTATGGATCATTGAAATATGCTCCGATGTCTACTTTATATATTAGTATACTTTGAATATTGATGGATGTCTAAAACTTAACTAGTAGTTCTGTGAACAGTAGACCTCCGCAGTTTTCTCATCCAAAGTATCTAATGTCACCTGTTTTAGTTGATTCAGTTGAATCACAATTCACAGTTGAATCATAATTTACTCTTAAAAATGTTATTTGTTTTCTTCAAGATCAAAACTCACTTATTTTATTAAACTCAGTTCAAGTTTGAACTCGTATCCCTTAATATGATGATTTATCCAGTTTCGTGATAATCTTTCCATCTGATAAAAATATTTTTAAAATTATTTTTTTTTTCAATCAAGAATATATATTTCGTCGGCATTATTCAGTTCATTTAATCATTTTTTATTTTATTTTCAATCACCTATTAAATTTGTTTTTCAAATGTGAGAATATTGATACTGATGGGTACGCATCATAAAAGTAGTGAACCCTATACCTTATAGAAATGGACAGACATCAGTGTAATGCATTCAATGAAAATCATTTCACTTGTCAGATGATTGATTATGAATAATTCTATAGTCTGATTGATCCTATCTTCAAAGTAGACTATATATATATATATTATAATATATATATATATTATTTATATATTATATATATATATATATATAGTGATCAGAGTATGGAGGAATTCATCTTCTTTCATATTATCTTTGAAATGCAACATTTCAAAAAACCTTGTGTATACATCGACGCGCAGTTGAAAAAGGAATATTTCTGCCAAATATCATCGAATTCTATCAACACTTTTGGCCGTAATCGCTTTACATGACAGACAAAAGCAAATCGAGTTGAAACATAGACCTCACTAAGTTCGGTCAATAATTCTTCAAGAAAACAGTTTCGCGAATCTCAGTAATAAGATCTGCCATATATGGATCAAACTTTTCACATTACTTCTAGCAAAGAGGATATAATACCCGATAGTTTACTCTATAAATTTCTAGCGAGAGGCATAATGACTCTATGCTTAGCACGTGAAAATTGGTTTCAAGTAGCGTGTTTAATGCTGATTAAATTGGTTTTCCAACTGAAAGTTCATGTACATACCAAAAAAGGTTTATCGATAATATAGATTCATAAACGACTCCACAAATTAGATAAAATATTCTCGTAAAAAATGAACTGACAGATTTCTGAGTAATAGCTTTCATTAAGACAGTAAGCTTAATGTAGTTGTACGTTGAATATAGCATGCCGACGGTTATGATACGAACCATTATAATACGGCATCATTCTATAAGAAACAGAGGCCAGAATGCATATCCTTGACTTGGATATTTTTAAAAATCGCCAAGTCCTTGGCGATTTTTCAGATAAGTTGGCATGGCACGACAGGACAGGAAGATCTCCTATCGAGAATCAGCCATCGGAGCTTCTTGTAATGCCATGCCGACTCGTCTGGAAAAACACTCGTGTGTTTCGGCCCGAACTAACGAATCATCGATCATAATTTCTGGAGAACACTGCGTGTGGATTTCAATGAACTTGAAATATTTTGGCGATAGTTCAACTTGATTTCAAGGGTATGAATTTTGGCTTTCAGCAAGTATTCACATTCTTATAATGCTTGTCCGTGTGTAGTAATAATAATGTTTGATCAATTCACTGTACCTGGAAGTTTTTGGTAGGCTCCAAAACATCGGAAAATCACATGATTCATACAATTCATACAGAAAATAGAAAAGTAACAGTAAAATAGCCCAGTGATCATAAGAGCATACACGACACTTTTTATCAAGCAGAGAAGTTTCAGAATTTTCAAATTTCAAATCTTAGCAATACTCACATTGAATACGCTGTCAATGAACGCATTTCCCACATCATTGTTGGTATAGGATTGTCGTTTCATTCTACTTGGATGCTTTTCTTCAGTCTGCAACGCAAAATCCCATTTATCTCATCAATTTCCACTTTACAAGTAGTATTCAAAAGAAGCCGCAGCATATCAACTTAATACAATTTCAATAAAATTATAACATGTTAGAATTCAAAGCAACTTGACGAAATAGGTCTTCTGTGGGGGTTTTCTATCACATGATAGTGATATTGAGTTCTGGATTCTAGAGACATTATTCGAATGACAATAAACTTTATCTGAAGGCAAACTAGATCATTGTTAATCGGAATCGAGAAGTCCCTTATTTTTAAGGATAGGCAACACGCGTGCATGCATGCGATCAGTTATACTGGGTTGAGTATTGAAGGATTGCCGTGATTTGATAATGAAATCAACTTGAGTAATAATAAATAATACTATATTCTTAAAAAACATGATTTCATAATTCTTTCTCTCGAAAAATAAGCTTAATCAATACAATGCTCAGATTTCGGAATATTTCTTCATCCAAGCAGTAAAGCCCTGCACACACACAGACATCGATTTTTGTTCGTACGATATTTTGTCGTCCTTATGAATTCGATGAGATTAAACTGAATTTGACAAACATAATCTGTTTGAAATCATCTGTTTAATCCAATAGAATTATAAGGACGGCATAATATCGTACTACGAACAAAAATCGATGTGTGTGTAGCCCGAAATAGAAATGTGTGGCCCTAGGCCAAATAATGTGTTCAAGATATTTGAGATATTCCATCTTATATGATACCAATACTCACTCTTTTCCTATTTAACGAGTAGTAAAATCATGATGACTTGTTAAAAATCACTAAAAACATTGTTCTAAAATTTTCTAATTTTCAAACAATTTTCAAGCTTTCTCACTGAAATAAACATTTTTTCACATAGAATCTTGAAAACATACTCCTTTTGATGCTCAAGTGCGCTTAATCTACCACAGTTTTTGGTGTCCGATTCACAATTCTAGGCCATAGTGAATTCAATACTTCGACTTTTCACTTGAGGAAATAGTTTTTTTTATTGCATAGAGTTCAAGACATAGATATAGTAAATTTAATGACGAAAGAAATTATCAATTTTAGTCTACAATAGTCTGCAAGCATGGGCGGGCAATATACATGTTTTTCTTCTACTTTTCTTTTCTTAAAGTTTTTTCTCTCCCTACTCCTTTCCGTCCTCCCCATCCATGTCAATTCCTTCTTCTTTCTCTTCTCCTTATTCTTTCTTCGTATCACATTCATAGAAACTTTCATACCGGTACTTTAGACTTGATATTTCCAACTGAACAGTATTTTAATTGTTCCGAAAAATTGAGTCTATGAAGTTGTTGAGCTATTGAAAAATAGAGGTTTTAACATTACTGAAATGATAATATATTATATACAATAAAAAAAAAACATTTGATTTGTGAAATTGAGGTTTACAGATTACAGTAAGACAATAAAGACAATAAAAACTCTGGCTGACGGC
Source organism: Nilaparvata lugens (assembly GCF_014356525.2). NCBI lineage: Eukaryota > Metazoa > Arthropoda > Insecta > Hemiptera > Delphacidae > Nilaparvata > Nilaparvata lugens. The sequence goes on along the minus strand of NW_024092156.1, from coordinate 11,995 downwards.
TTCGGCCATGCCTAAGAATATTTGATTGTATCAGTTTTCAATTATGTTGTTGGAGCTTGTATCTAGTGTATTCAATTTGTATTGTATGCTTGTATTGAAAAATAAAAATCCTTATCTATCTATCTATCTATCTATCAATAAAAAAAACATTTAAACTAGTCAGAATTATGGAGTACCAACATAAAATTAATTATGGGTTACTCTAACTTACCATTTCAGTCGAATGCGAAGCCTGTGAGAAAACGGCTAGTAGGAAGAAGATAGCACAAACATTGGGGATAATCATATTCCTCTGAAAAATGAAACAGAATGCAATTATTAAGCATTTCAAAACCCTCTTCCTTATGATTATTCCTGATGATCCAATATTCACCATGAATAATATTTATTAAACCAAAGCTACGAATACGACCACATTATGAATCCAAAGTTTAATGCTGTAAATCACACCGTAGACTGCTACTGCAAATATTGACTACTATTGATTACACAATATTGACTACTGTACAACTACAGTGATGTCCACGTTATAATGGCAGTGTTTAAGGGGCATGTCTAGGAAGGCTGTTCAAAAAGTGTAGTACTAGGTAAATTTAACTGATGAGATGGGGAACGGAGTCAAAAAGCATGCTGGCTCAAAAACATCGGTCTTCATAGCTCTACTCTCTCTCAATCGATGCGCTCTCTCACACATCAGTCTTCTCTTTCTAGAGAAAGAAGTTCATTACTTCAGTAGCACCACTATCACAATTGACACGCGCACTCACTCTCACATCAGTCTTCTATTCCTAGAAAAGTCCATTATTATTATTATTATTATTATACACTGCATTGTCTACTCATTCTGCGGCTGCTCTAACAGAGAGTCTGCTCCAGCAGACTGATCTGCTTTTGAGTAGCCTGGGTATAGATGGTATTCTATTGCTTCAACAGTGTCATCAAAGAACACTTCATTTGACTAATTCTTCTAAATCGACATACAAGTTCATTAATATATGAGTGCACTATCTATATAATAAAAGCGGAATGGCACTCACTCACTGACTGACTTACTCACTCACTCACTCGCAGAACTAAAAATCTACCAGACCAAAAACGTTCAAATTTGGTAGGTATGTTCAGTTGGCCCTTTATAGGCCCACTAAGAAATCTTTTGGCGATATTTTACTCTAAGGGTAGTTTTTAAGGGTTTAAAGTTCGTCTTTTAGCATGTATATTCTTCTTATTCCAATATCTTAAAATTATAATTGAAATGTCCATACCATATGTTAATATAGAACTATAATCTAGAGAGATCACAGTTGTTCTGTTCCTCTTCGAAACAGTTGTTCTGGTAATTAAATTAAAAATTTTTTCAGATTGGCATTGAGTTGAGTTGACTTTGTTAGGTTGCACCAAGTTGAAGGATTGAATGCATTTATCAAGGACCTCCTAAATACCAATTTATCCAGTACCTCCTAAATACCTATTTAGGAGGTCCTGATTTATCGAGGAAAAATTGATTGGGTACTGCCTACTTCAATCAGAGCTATTCCTGGGAATATTATATTACTACTAGCCGTCAGGCTTGCTTCGCTCGCCATATCCGTCAAGCCAGGGGGCTTGAGAATGAGAGAAGCAGGCTCGTTTCGCTCGCCTGCATTTTTCATTTGTGCATTTTTATCATATGTTAGGACGATCCAGTCGGGGGTACAGACTAAATGTCTGGCTAAACGGATATGACGAGCAGAGCGAGCCTGACGACTAGTATTATATAGATACAGTAAGTGCTGAAGGCTGTTAATAAAATGGTTTATGCATAGACAAATAAAAATCATGATTCTTCATTCTTGAGATTTAAATATATTTATTTTGATTCTAGATAGGAATTAATTTTTCCAGTAATAATATTGTTTGGAGTACAGGATCAAATATTTCAATGTATTTATGTATATTATCAGGGAAAATCACAAACAAAAAATGATTCCAATAATATAATAATCAAATTGGTTTTTATTATCCATGATAACATGAAACAGCTGTTATACAGCTAAGGTGAACGTTATATATTCGAGCTCAAATTTAAGTGGTTTTATTCTTTATTTTGTGAATTTAAAGTTTTTTCATGTTTTTACAAAAGTTTTACTATCAATCTATCAAAATTTAAAATTGTTTGTTTTATTCTAATCTATACTCTCAGATTGTGATTGGTGTAGAAAATTGAAATGGACATAACCTATGTATAATATTTGCACAATTTGAAACTGAATTAGGAAATTGAAAAAGTTTTGGGCAATAACCTGTTTTTTTCTTTCCCGATCATTATATTGTTTGTGGTAATCTAATAAATAAATAAATAATTAACAGGGCACAAAAATTCAAATCATACAACAACGCTAAATATTATAACGCTACAATGATTCATAGCATAGTTTTATTCAGAAGCAAGTACTTGTGACTGTATTAGCACGATTCAGAACTGGCCTAATATACGGTAGCAAATATTACGAGAAGTACCTAATTCCTGATTCACCAAAACAAGTGCAGATCACCATGTACAACGGCCTGTAAACAACTGAACAATGGACAGTTGATAACTGTCTATTTTTCTATTTTATAAACGATCGAATTCATTTCTGATCAATTATGAATTTAATAGAATCTACCGCGCAGGCGCCAGCAGGCGCCTAAACCCAAAAAAAGTTATGATTCATATAAGCATAATTTTATTCAGAAGCAAAGTATTTGTGATTCTGCACGATTCAGAAAACATTCCAAAAATCTGGTGTGGTACACTCACACAACTTTCCTTGCTCATATTTGAAACTACGATCAAACTTCTGTATATGTGTATATATAATTATTGTTTTCAGAGTACTTTTTCCTTAGAGTAAATTGTGAAATACGATTATTTTTTTAGTCGTAATTTTTTTAAAGTTGTCAAAACAGCTGTTCTACAGATGAAATATCTCGACTATGTGTTATTTTTATGAACTGCGCTACCTACCTACCTCATGCACGAGAAGGAGGTTACTAAGTCCATTTCTCAAGGATGGGGTGGACCCCCCATTAGTTTCCCAGAGAGGAGAATCATGCCAGTTGATAGAGCTGATAAAAAGCTATCCATTTAATAAATTTGAAGAAAACCGTTACAGCAGTTTTCGAGAAAACCGTGAAAAACATGGTTTTTTAGTGATTATCCGCCATTTTTCTCAAAAATATTACGGAGCTACTGCAATTTTCCCAGAAATGAGACTCATGTCAGTTGATAGGGCTTATAAATAGCTATCCATGGTATAAATTTGAAGAAAATCGTTAGAGCCGTTTTCGAGAAAACCGTGATAAACATGGTTTTTTAGTGATTATCCGCCATTTTTCTCAAAAATATTATGGAACTCCTGCAATTTTCCCAGAAATGAGACTCATGTCAGTTGATAGGGCTTATAAATGGCTATTCATGGTATAAATTTGAAGAAAATCGTTAGAGCCGTTTTCGAGAAAACCGTGAAAAACATGGTTTTTTAGGGATTATCCGCCATTTTTCTCAAAAATATTACGGAACTCCTGCAATTTTCCCAGAAATGAGACTCATGTCAGTTGATAGGGCTTATAATAATAGCTATCCATGGTATAAATTTGAAGAAAATCGTTAGAGCCGTTTTCGAGAAAACCGTGAAAAACATGGTTTTTCAGTAATTATCCGCCATTTTTCTCGAGAATATTACGCAGCTCCTGCAATTTTCCCAGAAATGAGACTCATGTCAGTTGATAGGGCTCATAAATAGCTATCCATGGTATAAATTTAAAGAAAATCGTTGGAGCCGTTTTTGAGAAAATCGTGAAAAACATGGTTTTTTAGTAATTATCCGCCATTTTTCCGCCATCTTGAATTGAATTTCTTATTGTCGGGTCCTCATGGTATAAGGACCTTAAGTTTAAAATTTCAAGTCAATCGGTTAATTAGGAATGGAGTTATCGTGTTCACAGACATACACACATACACACACACACACATACACACACACACACACACACACACAGACCAACACCAAAAAATCATGTTTTTGGACTCAGGGGACCTTGAAACGTATAGAAAACTTGAAATTGGGTACCTTAATTTTTTTGGAAAGCAATACTTTCCTTACCTATGGTAGTAGGGCAAGGAAAGTAACAAGAAGATCGTCAGTCGTTACAATATTGACCCTAATGGAAACCCCCCCTCGCTACAATGACAAGGACGCAGTCTGCGCAATTACACACCCCCACCCCCCCCACCCACAACGTTACCACTCCTGGACAATGACAATGTACAGTGTCATACTGTACATTAGTTTTTGCATTTCACCTTTCTTCCAATTGAATACTTGTACCCTATTACCACTTCAAAGAAAGTAAATGTAAAATAAAAAAAAAGTGAACAGAGAATTGGCTTATCTTGGAAATCTTGCAGTATACTAAAAGTATTTTTTTATTGCAGAAATTTTCGTTGAAGCATAAACTATCATTCATTCATATAATCCAATAACTTACTTTTTCTCGAGAATTTAGGAATGATTGGTTGTTTTCTAATTACAGTATAAGAAAAAAACATGTAAACTTGATCTCTCCAAAACTAAATTTTTCCCGGGTAGTTTCATGTAAAGTTCTTGGGATGAATTTGAATGCCATGCATGGCCCAACATGGATAATTAAGAATTCAATGAGAGAAAAATGAACCATGTCTCCAAAATAGCTGTACAAATAGAATATAGTACAAATTTCATGTGATATTGAAATGAAATGGGAATAAATAATAATATGGATGTCAAACTACTGTATAAGCATATAGAATAATAGAGCATAATTATATGAATATAGTATATAACATAAAACACAATAGCGCAGACAAGAAGACAGGCAATATCTCATTGAACAAAAACAATCAATTGCTTCGACAACCGAAAACCAGTTTTCCGGTTCTCCGGTGTGAGTGTGTGTGTGTGAGTGTGTGAGTGTGTTACACAGTTGGGACTGTGTTAGTGAGTTCGACCACACTTTTTCGAAAGGCTAGTAGGGAATTGAAGCTTTCTCGATTCAGAGTTCTTTGCAGGTACTTCGTTCTAGCGTGTTTCGGACGCTATTTTCCAACCGATAATCATGAAAATGGTACCAAATTGTTCAGAAAGATTTGGACATCTGGCGCCGTACCGCCAAATTTTGATATCACTTATCAATTTTTTCCTATTGAACGTCAAACTTTGCCAAATTTTCTCCAAGTTCATCGAATTTTAAAGTCATTTTATAGTTGGAAAATTGGAATTTGGCGGTACGGCGCCAGATGTCCAAATCTTTCTGAACAATGTGGTACCATTTTCATGATTATCGGTTGGAAAATAGCGTCCGAAACACGCTAGAACGAAGTGCCTGTTTCAGCCCTTTTTCCGAATTATACATTGCTCTTAATGTTTGAATGTTTAAATGTTTATATGTTGCGCATTTACGGCGAAACGCGGCAATAGATTTTCATGAAATTTGACAGGTATGTTTCTTTTTTAATTGCGCGTCGACGTATATACAAGGTTTTTGGAAATTCTTCATTTTAAGTATAATATAAAAGGAAAAAGGATCCTCCTTCATACGCCATATTAGAGTGTAAATCAGACTATAGAATAATTATTCATCATAAATCAGCTGACAAGTGATTACACAAATGTGTGCGTGGAGGAGCCAGTCTATTGCTGTATTTCCATAAGGTTTATAGTTTCAATCAGGTACTTGTGGATGAGAATACTGCGTGAGGTCTACTGTTCACAGAACTACTAGTATAGTTGATGTAATAGTAATTATTCCAAATTTGACTGTAGTAGTCTTCAACCTATATTTAGGTGGGTACAGACTTGAGCGCCACGAACACGCGAGTTTCCCTTTCCTTCAGCTGATGCCATGCTTATTAAATCTCTACCTTCCTGTATCTGTACAAATACAGCTAGAATCAGCTGATAAAAAGCGGAATGCGCTAGCTCGTGGTGCACAAGTTTGTATGCAGCTTGTAGTTTCAATCATTTTATTCATGCATCATTCAATTCGATTCAATTTAAAGTTTATTCATCTTCAATTCAATTTTTCAAAGTTATTATTTGCTTGTTGAGTGTTATAATTACTGTTTACAAACTTCATTAAGTGATATAGGATTAAAGTTTCTTTTATGTGGAAATTGGTAAAAACAAATTGTAAAATCGATATTACAAACAAATTATTAACATTAAATTTTCAATCAAGCAAGGAACAATTTGTGATGAAGATTTAGAAAAACTTCTAGCCATTCGTACTTCAACTCTATTTTCGTAAAATGATAAAACTGGTTCACAGAAACTTGGTATGATAGCAGTGGCGCCATTTCACTAAACTGCTACGGGGGGGGGCAAAACCAAGAGGTATGAAGGGGGAGGAAGGAATACCCCTAAAGGATAGAGGGTCCTGGGGTTTTCTCCATAAATGTTACATTCGAAGATGTTATTATATGCTTCATTTTTTCCAGTTTTATACAAATGTGGTTGAAGTATCAATACAAACATATACATTATTAGTTATTAATTATAAAATATAGGCCCACAGAGAGACCCTGAAGTAGGAATAAAGTGAAATAGGTTTCTTAAAAATCATGGAAACAGATGAATTTTCCTTTTACAATGACAATTTCAACAATTCGTTAGGGATCACATTCTAATTGGAAAATAACTTTCAGTTAGAAAGCTAAAGAAGCATAAGCTGTTCCCATAATTCTCACCAACTCTGTACATACATTTTTCATTGTCCGATTGTGCTCCTACTTCTGCTTTCACTGTGACATCTAGCAACTTGTTAATTCTCACATTGAAATTCATGCAATAACTCCACTTATTGTGCCCTGATCAATAATTGTACCCATTCTATATTTGAGCTTCAACTATACCACAGAGTAAATATATTCTTTATTACTCCGTACCCGTAGCTATACTTCCAAGGCAGTTTCGCTACATTGTTGCTACATTTGCTACATTGTACGGAATTATACTAATGCTGTTGAAAAAGTATTAAATCAGTATGAGATTCTAAGGATTCGTGTAGATAGACCGCATTTCCATTATTTATCTAATCCTTCAGGGGGGGGGCATGGGGGCCTGCCCCCCCCCTAAATGGTGCCCCTGTATGATAGGAAGTTGTCATGACACTTTGTTTACCTATTGAAAATATTCATTCACATAATATGCACAAGTATTTGAGTGACCAGTCAATTACAACCATCTTGAAAACCTTACCATATTCGAAAATGTTATTCCCCAGTTAAGTATTTTGATAGGGCTACTTGACAATCCAATTATAGAATATAATTAGTAATCTTGTAATATTTTTAGATTTTCAATTTCAAATACTACCGGGTACTAGTTATTTTTTATAAGACAGTATAAATTCCACAAATTAAGAGTTCGGATGTGACTTTATCGGAATCCTGATCTATGAACTTTATTTTCGAATATATTCCAAGCTTGATTTTGGTTGAGAAAAACTCAGTTTTCCTATGAAGTTCGAACCACTGCAGCACTTGTACTCAATCATTCCAGATGGATAAATAATTGATGATTTAGACGATTGAGACGCCGAGACTGTCAGCGTCGAATGAATCAATATTCTGTTTCTCTTGTATTTCCAATTCGTCGGCATCCGTCGGCTAAGGTCAAAATTATTTTCTCAGTCGTTGGAATCCGGTAATTTCGTTACTCAGAGCTCAGTTGAGAGTATCAATCATATATTTCAAATTCAAATTGAATAACTTTGAAAATCTGGAGGCTTGATTTGGAACTCCGATGAACTGCTGGACAGATTACTTTCAAATGATGGAATGAGATCTAGGTCAGATGTCAATTTCTCCTTCACGTTTGGATAAATTCACTGATGTTGGCTGTAGCAGAGACAAGAAATATAGGTATGAAATAAATAATCGCTTATTCTTTATCTATGACTGTAGTTAATTTGTTACGGTACTGTTTTACCTGATAGCTGGAAACTGGAAGAGATCATGAAGTAGATGGTCTTGAAGTTTTTAATATTACTTATATCATAGAGATCGGTTATTCATTGTAATAACATGCGGGAAAATAATTATTCTATTTTATTTCATACAGTATACTGGAATAAAGAAATTGAATTGAACTGAATTGAATATTCAATATAGCCTAGTTATACTCAATTTACACGGAACTCTTATCTGTTCTAAAGTCTGTCCAATAGCCAAACTTATCCGCACTTATTTCCGAATACCTCTTGTAAACTTGTATTTTAATATATTTGGAAATCCTTCTATAAATATTTTTCCTCGACTTTGGAATGAAACACTTCAAATTTACATCAACTAATATTATTCCAATACAGTGCTTTCAATAACTGGTCAAAATTTGTCGGTCATTATAACCCAAATATCATTTCTTCAGAATGAAGTGCTTGATTTACAAGATTATTGTTCACTGTAGATCTTGTTTGATTGTTCCCACTAAAATGGGAACAAAAAGTTTATGTTCTCTTCTAAACAGACAACAAAATCCCAGGAAGTATGGTATGCTAAACATAAATTTCGTTCCAGTAAACATATAGAACACTATCTGAATCATAAGAAATTTTGTTATTTTGTTTACTATTTGAATAGAGGATTTCATAATTATGTGGATAGTATACTCAATTATACTCAAGCATATAGTACAGTTATTTTTATTCATTACTTGATAAAGGCATCATGGCCAAAACAATCACATCTCTCATTGGACAAAAAAAATATGATTTACAAACAAATTCTAAAAACCTGTCTGAACGTATGGAATTCAGCTTTGGGGCTGCTGTAGAACATCTAACATCATTCAGATTCAAACATTCCAAAATAAAGTACTGCGGAAACATGGTGAATGTGCCCTGGTACATAAGGAACAGCGATTGCACCGAGATCTGCACATCCCCTATGTGACCAGTGAAATATGACGATTGGTAGCCATCATGAGTCTCATCTTCATGAACACGACAACACCGAAGTCATCCAACTACTAGACAGCACTGAACTCACAAGGAGGTTGAAGAAAACAAACCCTTGGAGTTGGTGTAGTGCTAGTGAAGTGAAATTGTATTTGTGCAACTAGTGCGCAAAGTGACAGTTTGCTGCACCGAAAGAAACGTTTACGCCCGAGCCGTAGGCGAGGGCGGAATGGTTTGTTGAGTGCAGCAGAGGAACTTTGCGCACGTATTCACATAAGTTTTTCCTACAGTTACCATTGAATATGAAAAGTGGGTAATTATGGGTAAAATTGCCTGAAATGCATCAAATGTTTTTCTGTGTAATTTTATTATTGATAAAACCTTAATCCTAAAATCCTAAAGTCCTCGTTGTCCTGGTTATAATATAATTAATAATTTGCGCGTTGTGCTTCGTTGCACCTTGCTCACTATACAGCCACAGCAGTCACTGTTACCACTTCATTTTGATTTTGCTGCACGGTGCTCCATATTACTTACTAAGTATTTTGCGTTGCCATGTTGCAAATCTGGAGTGCGAAAATGTTTTCGCCCCACTTGGATGTAATGAGCTGGTTTTCGTGCGTCATATGGAGGCCGAAAATGACTGTTTTCTGACCAGGCCGGTAAAAGTTTTACGGCCCTAGGGCTGTAAAATAACCTTGAAGTCAGCTGATTCTGATTTGATGTGAACGTGTTTACAAAATGGTTTATGAAACGGAATCAGTTTATGCTTCTAGAGTTGAATAAGTATTCTGCAATAAGATAATATCATTTTATTTGGATGAATAGATTTATATATATAAATTATTCAAATTCGATTTTCAGAGTAGGATAGAACTTCTAACCTAAACTTCCGAAGTCAACGACAACAAGCATTGTTGACGTTGACATTCAGATTGGCCAAATTTCAGTGCTAAAACAGCTGATCAAAAATTTTTCATTATTTGTGTTTATTATTCAAGAATCAAAAACATTATAATAAAATCATCTTATTGTCAATTGGAAGAATAAAAGTATAAACTCAACCTCTTACATAATTGAACATAATCTTTTAGGTTATTTAGACAAATCAGAATAAAAAATAAAAATACTTGGACAATTCCTGATATTCAGATTACCTCAGATTTGCTAGAGCTATGACCTTCCTTTGCTTTCGGAAGTGCCTAATAAACAATAAATTATTCTCATATTTATATTGTTTATTTTCTGTGTGGCGAAAAATAACGTTCTCACCATGGGCAAAAATGTGTTTCTGGCTCTCAATCTTTTCTAGTCCTCGGCCTACGGCCTCGGACTTGAAAACCGATTTCGAGCCAGAAAAGTCTCATTTTCGGCCCTAGGTGCGAAATATACTATTCCGCACTAGAGCGGAAAAGTGATCTTTGCGTTCTGTAATCAGTGCAGATGGCCACTTTTCAACGTAACTGTAGAAAAAAGTATTAATTAAATAAAAGTGTAGAGAAAGAATGTAAACTGGAGAAATTATAGATTAGAACTGTTGGCTTCCCTGGAAGACTTTTGCAATAGAAATTAATATTTAGGATGAGAAATAAGAGAACAAAATTAATGGTTAGTCCTAGTGACTAGTTTTAATAGAGATAATAAAAAGTGGCCGAAACAAGTCGTAAATAAACAGTTTCAAAAAAAGGGACTTGGATATTATTTCTTTCTAGTTATATACAGTTATTACAGCTACATACTATCCTTGGATAGTATATGAGTCGGTGATATCCGTGCAAATATTGTGAATAGTGTGCAAATATTTGTGAATAGTGTGCAAATATTTGCACATATTTCGGCTCAGATCATAGATGATGCAAAGTTGTGGATCGTTGACAGGGTTAAACGAATGTGATGAAAGATAAAAGGACACGGACAGAAACGTTGGCCATTCAGGCGTCGGTTGGGGGGGGGTCGGTCACAAAGGCTAAAATGAGAAGGCTGTAACCGTTTAGTGAACTCGGGGGGCTTTACTTGTCGGAGGCGCAGTAAGTCTGCCGTCGTTGTCGCAAACTACAAGAACAAAATGGATGGCCGGGCGCGTCAAAAGTCGCGACACTAAAGCCTGGCGGTGTTGTCTTTCTCCCACCAAATAACCCCCCGCGCACTTAATTACGGTTCACGTTATTTTGTTGTGTGTTGTCGCACAGAGGTCGTGTGGTTAGGGTTGAGTGTTGGGTGTGGGAGGGGGGTGGCAAAGGTTTTTGGACACCGCCTCTCTATTACGACAACAAAGGTGACTGAATAGGCTCTGTCCTCTGCACGGCTTTAAAGCTAATAGAAGTGCATTCTTCATTACATTGCCTCCTTATGAAGGCCCAACACATTGCTGGTTTAAGTCCTCATGAATATGGTTTTTCATGCATGAAGTGTCAATTATAATAATTTTCGAACTACTCAAAAAGATCGTAATTGCAATTTTCAAATTCACTCAATAAAGCTTGATTACTTATTCAATATTTTTATGTCGTTGATGGATAAATTATTAATAAATATAGATTTACTCAGGAAAATCGTAATGGTAATTTACTTACTTACTGACTTACTCCCAGGGCCATCTATATCTAAGTTGACATTAACCGCACCAACAAACTGTCTCAACGTAGTTCGCTCCTCAGCATCTCTTTCGGTCGCTCCAAGTCTCTCATGTCAGTCTTACCTGTTGCCACCATCTCTGTCTCATCTTAAACTTTATTCTAATCTTACTCTTTTTCTGTTCTTTCTCTTTTTTTTCCCATTCTTTTCACTAATAGCTGTGATAAGTTCTAATAATGTGTTTGTCTTTTCGGTCCCAAAATTTTATAAATTTCCAAAGTTTGGAATTTTCCAATATTTGTAATTATTTGATTCAAGTTAGTAGAAGTATTTTTTTAATCAAAGTATTATTTTTGTGTATATGGATTGTAAATTGAGTGTGTAATTGAAGAATTTGAACGTGACATAACCTCTAGGTAAATTTGGACTATTGTATGAATTAGAATTGGTTACAGAGGAAATAAAT
>NW_024092155.1:0-18123 GCF_014356525.2 Nilaparvata lugens | reverse complement strand
CAAAAAACCTTATATATACTTCGATACGAAATTCAAAAAAGGAACATACCTATCAAATTTCATGAAAATCTATTGCTGCATTTCGCCGTAAATGCTGAACATATAACATATAAGCATAAAGAGAAATGCTAAACCGCCAACATGAATCTTTGTATCTATAAATTCAATAACCTATAGCATAGTGACCAATCAGTTTAATAACTTTTTATACCGTAAATCTCGATGAATTAAATTGAGATTTATGGAGAGTCGGAGGATTTATGATTCATTTAATGCTTGCAAACAATTTATTCGTGTTATTTGTTTCATTATCATATCATAATAATCTCTCTTCATTTACAGGGAACTCAGATCTCTCGTGGAAATTGTAACGACAAAGTCAACTGAAAAGCTCCGTGATTGCCAAGTAGCTATTGAAGAAAACTTGCCTAGCAGTTTCTATGTTGATCCTGATCAACTCAACAATCTTGGAGCCTATGGAAAGGTAATGAGTTGGCTAAAAATGTAGCCGAAATAATTGCAAAAGTAATTTTATAGATACACTAAACAAAATATGTCTGTGAGAACGGTTCCATTCGATTACATGGAATTTTGACATTCGTGATGATATCGTTTCGACGAGAAATCGGTGTATGTGTGAAAACGTTCGTTCTCCCAATTGTAAATATTCTCACTAAAAAGGTGTTCAGCATAGTTGATAACGCCCCCTGTGGGTTGGGGGAGCATTGAGTCGATCATCGTACTCAAGAATGTGTTGAAACCAGAATTCACCCACAGTATCCATGCTTGTCGTAGGAGGCGACTAAAATGGACCTCAAGGCAACTCCAGAAGTTGCCTTGCTTCAAACCCACTGGATCTGCCCCATCAGGGCAGTTTTGGAGGGGCAAAAAGAAAAACCCAAGAGACCAGAGATGGGTGAAACTCCAGGCACAAATGTAGGTCAAAAGGCTGAGCGAGGTTGACAGTGCCCTAGAGGTGATTTGGCGACCCCTCCTTCAGCGAAGGACTTACTAAAGCCAGGAGTTGAACTCAAGTAGGTCAAGAGTTTGTAGGTGGAGAGGCCAAAACTCACCACTGCTCAAAGAAGGGCGGCCATTCAGGCAAAACTTCTTGGGAGAGGTGAGGCTTTTGACCCTGCTGAGTTTCAGAGGGGCAAAAAGAAAAACCAAGAGACCAGATATTGGTGAAAACCAGCACAAATGTGGGTCAAGAGGCTGAGTCAAGGGTGTGGCCGGCGCCCTAGAGGCAACTTGGCCGCCCCTTCCTCAGCGGAAGGACCTACAAAGAAGGCCAGGACTGAACTCATGTAGGTCACGAGGACTAATCAGTCTGAAGAAAACTGCCAAGCATATCACACTGGATTGCGACAAGGATTGCAACCAGGTGATGAAGAATGTTAGTATAGGGTAAAACTGCTGTTCTTGTAAAGGACATAGGTATTGGTTTGCCTAACAAACATACTACTTGGAACACAATAAGCTTCTGTTGACGTGTGGGTTCTTTGAACCTTTGGATCCTTGAATCCGGCCCTTCAAAAACAATAAACAATAGTTGATAACATTTTTTAGGATTCGTTTAATAAAATAACATAATTGGACTTTCATTTAATAACTATAATGTAGGTGTACTGTTATTATTTTAGGTAGTGGCCTGCGCAAATGAGACCGTGGACGTTGAGAAGCCCCAGTTACCTCTCCACCTCTCAGGTGTAGTCTACTCGTCACTGAACACACAGGGATCTCTGCGTTGCTAACCTCGTTCTTCCCATCCATTTGAGGTAAATTGGACAGAAACCATCCACACAACACAGATGCAGGAGCTTTCTCATCACTAATGTTATAAAAAAAAACTTCATCGAAGACATCGCTAGTCAATAGCAAATACAGTAGAAAATAGCATACAAAGATATTCCATGGTATATTTGGTTCATGTTCCAAATTTCACTTTCAACTCAAACCGATAGTCCTAGTAGTTATTTTTCGTAGAGCTATGTTACGCTGGTAGTCTCCATACTGTGCCGTTCTTAACTCTCACCTACCCAAGTCAGTAATAATAGACAGTGGTTTGAGTTAACAAAAGCCGGCTTAAAATTTGGAACATAAGCAACCTACTACATAGACTTTATACTCTATACCGTATCATGGGTTATCTTTGCTATCTATGCTATTTTTTCTCTATGTCAATAGTCAGCGATCTTTATGAATGAATATGTATCATTAAGAACAGTAATTGTGTCACATACATGAAATCAGTAGGTCAATTTTACTATATTTAGAGTGGTACTAATAACATCCACTTTGCCCCAAAGTTTCATATCTTTTACCTGTAAATATTTGACAAATAAGTAAGTTTTAAAAAATTCAAGCAATACGATGCAGTTTACAGTTGTCTAATTGATAAAAGAAGACAGCTCAAAAATTTCTCATCTTTTACCTGCAGATTTTTAATAAATAACTCCAAGCAATATTATACAGACCACAGTCGTCTAATGAACAAAGAAAGACAGAGCCTAGAAATAATGATAAAACGATCTGGCAACTTTGCTGAGCTAGAAAAGAATAGCGCTATCTGCTTTGTCAAGTGATAGACAAGGATAGCAGCACCAATGTTAATCAAATACTGACATTAAAACGTGGACCTGGCAGCCATAGTGAAGTAGTTCATCTCATTTCCTTTCCTTGTCAAAAATTCTCACAAATCTGATGTATTGTTTAAAATAATTGTTATTGTTTTCTTTTGAATTGTTGTAAATTATTGTATATTGGTCTCTTTTGGATTGTTCAACATCATTGTATATTATTCTCTGTTGAATTATGTTATGTTTTGTGATAAATAAAATTGATTATTATCAGGTACCACAAACCGAGGGCCGGTGGAGGTTACGAAGTGGTGAAGATCTCCAAGCCCCGCCTCTTCTTACGGTGTCCCAGAAGGCTGGACTGTCCTAAGCAAGGCACCATGGTGTTTCCCTGCTATCGGTGCAGTCTGAACAAGTGTTCATGGCTTGAGTTCTCCTTCAAAACGGTAACTTCATTTATTTAGCTCAAATTTATCCATTCATAGATACAATATCGTCCTGAGTGTTATAAATTATTATTATTTTGTTATTTGGAACATAGCAAATTTGTATTCAAAAGAATGGTTCGTATGGATATTTTTGGACTGAAAATTTTGTGGAAATCTAGAAGACCTAAACATCGTTTCGGACTATTCAATGTTACCTAAATTTGGGAGGGAATAGTACAAGGTATTCTTAGTTTTTCTCTCCCGATCTGTGCTTCATTGTAAAAAAGAATAAATAACTCATTATTAATGAATTTGAGGGGCGTTTACATTAGTCAAGTTTCCTTGAATTCAAGTGTTCTTGACGTTTGTGTGGAATGGATATATTTTGCAAACTTGAAACACAAAGGAAAGATTATAGGATGTACAGAGTGACACAGAATAACGGGAACTTTCAAAAACGTCATAAAACATTAGTGGGAAGGGCAAAAATGATTTTATTCAAACTAGAGTAAAGTTAAAGGCATGCCATTTGAGAATTATTAATAACAACTATCACTTTTGACAATTACTTCTTTAAGATGGCTTCCTCCTGAACGAATACACTCTTGAAATCTGTGTTGACAATTCCTCATTGATTGCTGCAACATCTCATCTGGGATATTGCGGATTTCATTTTGAATTATGTTTAATTTTTAAGTAATTCAAAATTATTGATGAAATTGTAATCGAAATCCTTTCTCACGGCATTCAATGGCAACTGTGAGAGTGAGTATTGTCATAGAGAAACAATAGCGTAAGTAGATATCCCATGGTATAGGGAATTTATGTCGCAACTTTTACTGTTATCTCAAGCCCATTACTGTCGATTATTGTCAATTTTTACTGTTTAGTTGGGGTGAGAGTGTGGGAACGGCACAATTTGAGAGACTACCAGCGTCATACAGCTGCATGGGAAAGAACTACGTGGACTATCGGCTTGAGATAACAGTAAAAGTTGCGACATAAACGCCCTATACCATGGGATATCTACTTATGCTATAGTTTCTCTATGGTATTGTTTAGTAACCGTGTAATCTCGCGATTAGGTTGCGTTTCCTGGTAAGTCTTGAACTTTACATTAGTTTGAATAAAATCATTTTTGCCCTTCCCACTAATGTTTTATGGCGTTTTAAAAGTTCCCGTTATTCTGTGTCACCTGTAGAACATAGGAAAAAAGTAGAGGAAAAAGGAAAGTTGCTTCTCCTGTGATTGAAATCAAGTTTACAAGAATATTAAATAATAATACTAAGAAATTGTCAAAAACCACAGATTTATTGATAACAGAGTTTATCAGAGATTGAACCGAAACCGGTCTTTCTATCAATAAATCTGTGGTTTTTGACAATTTCTTAGTCTTTATTCAATATGAATAATTACCACAATATCAACTTCTCAACTACACAAAAAAGTGAAAAAAATACAAGAATAGATGTCTTCAGCAGAAGACATGTTCTCAATAAAATTGAGATATTTTGCTTTCGAAAGTTTACAAATAAACGTGGGATACGATAATAGATTTAAGCATAACATCATCGCTCCTCTTATCTTACATTCTAAAATTTATATTTTGATAATAATTTTGTCATAATATATTAATTATTGCATTTCATCATTTGAGAAATTTCTCGATCGCTTTTTCTCTTCCATTATCATACAGCATACAGCTCTGTGCATCTAGAACGACAAAGTAGTATCTATGTAACCTCAATGCAACCTTAGTAGACAGAACTGTCTACTAAGTTTGATCTCAATGTCTGCTGGGTTGTAAACAATAACAAACTCTAGAATTCAGGCTTCTGATATTGTAAACGATGTCATTCCACTAATAACTTTACGCTCAACTAGTTTAACTTAACTGGGTTAGTAAATGCACTGAGAAAACCGATTCAAGTTAAACGTTCAGATTAACTTAATCTAGTTTAGCAATCTACTCTGTGCAAACGGCCCTAAGGCGCATAAGGCTAGGCACACAACAGTTAGTCAAGGCAAGCCAAGACACGTTTAGTCACAATACTTCACATAGTTGATATGCAGACATGTCTAATTGCAATGACTAATCAGTGTGTGTTGCTTCATAAGCAACTATGTGAAGTATTGTGATTAATCGTGACTAATCTTGTCTTGACTAAGTGGTGTGTGCCCACCCTTAGATCAACTTAATCTTAGTTAGGTCCACGTTATAATGACAGTGTTCAATTAGCAGTAGTATTGCTATCCTTGTCTATCATTCAACAAAGCGGATAGCACTATCTCTTTCTCGCTTTGCTCTGTTGCCAGATCATCTTTAACATGTAGAATTAATAATAACAAAATATTTTATCTTAATTATGAAAATTTATTATTAAATTATTGAAAAATATATTTTTTTCTTAATAAAATATAATTCATCATTTTAAACGAGAATGAACAATTAGTATTACATCAATAAACCTGTATCAGCTACCGTCTATAGAAGGCATTGGCAAGACAAGAATCGGCAACGTTGCTCTGCTATCTTTCTTCACTGTCATTATAACGTGGACCTCACTATAGTTTAGCAATCTACACTGTGAAAACGGCCCAAGGCGCATAAATCTGTACGCTATTATTCATCATTATAACTTTTTGAAGAGCAATCCTGTTCTTTCAAAAATAGTATTCGTTGAGAAATGTTAGTTATAATAGTTGAAAATTGCAAGTAGGCTACCAAATTATCACAAACATATTAATTAATAACAAACTTTTTTCTATGTATTTCACACGGCATGCAGTCAAATATTTAAGTAAATAATCAAAATCTTTCATTTACCATACTACTTACTTACCTAGGTTCCATCATCTTTAACAACAATTGATCTATCACAAACAATTTTTTTTCGTTTTCAGAACATGGATCCCTTAAAAGTGACAGTGCCGGTCGGTGATTTGAATCATAAACTGATCATTCAACTTCTCACATTCCTAGTGACAATTGGAGGATCTATCTATATATTTTCAACTCTAGCCAGTAAAATACCTCATTTATAATGTTAATCATTTTTTTAACTCTAGTCTATTTTACAACAGGATAACAGGAGTTATTCAAATTAAAATAATTGAAATAAGTGTACTGTAATGAATTTAGGTAATATTAAACTAAATAATATTGAACTAAAGTTTTTCATACTGAATTGTTCGTCTGTATTTTATTGAACAAATGATTGTTAAAGGAATATTGAACAAAAATAAATAGACTAGCATGTGTAGTGAAAAATTACAAAAAAAAAACAAATTTGGAATTACTCATTGTAATAATGAATAGCCTAAATAAACACAATATATTTCATAACTTTTTAAACACCGACTTGCAGTTATTTATTTGATGTAATAGACTTTGACCCGGTTGCACAAAAGCCTTTTTAATTTTAACCATTATTAAATTCGAATGTCACAAGAACCGATCAGAGATGGCTTTTTCGACTAGAAGTTTCTCTAGGTGATTTAAAAGGTTGCATTAATTCACTGTTAATATTTAACTGACTTTTGTGCAAACGGGCTTTGGAATATTTGTAGGCCCATTCATTGATTAATTGAGCGATGAAAAAGTATTGACATTTCATTTTCAAGGGTTTCAATTCTTATTTCTGTGATTTTTACCATATATTTAAATTAATTATTGATAATATTTATTGTACTGAATAAAGAAGTGTATTATCCAAATTGTTTCGTTCCTTTGGTTCTTCATAGTAGTTAAGTAGGTACTATCATAGAGAAACAATAGCATAAGTAGATATCCCATGGTATAGGGCGTTTATGTCGCAACTTTTACTGTTATCTTAAGCCGATAGTCCACGTATTTCTTTCCCGTGAAGCTGTGTGACACTGGTAGTCTCTCATATTGTGCCGTTCATACACTCTCACCCGACCAAAACAGTAAAAATCTACAATAATCGATCGTAATCGGCTTGAGATAACAGTAAAAGTTGCGACATAAACGCCCTATACCATGGGATATCTACTCAAGCTATTGTTTCTCTATGGTAGGCCTACTATCCTGATGTCCTGCTACCTCTTCTGAGGATTTGCAGAACATTACTAAGTTAGTTCGTATATATTGCTTTATATTAGACTATTATTATGTTTTTAAATCTCACACTTGATAATATCATCTTAGCAGAAAATGCAGTGACCATAAAAGTAAATAGTATATTTCGCACCTAGAGCAGAAAATGAGATTTTTCCGGCTCGAAATCGGTTTTCAAGGCCGAGGACTAGAAAAGATTGAACGCTATTTTTCGCCACACACAAAAATAAACATATATATATATATATATATATATATATATATATATATATATATATATATATATATATATATATATGAGAATAGTTGTTTACTAAGCACTTCCGAAAGCAGAAGTGGAAGGTGATAGCTCTAGCAAATCTGAGGTAATCTGAATATCAGGAAATTGTCCAAGTATTTTTATGTTTTATTCTGATTTGTCTAAATAACCTAAAAGATGATGTTCAATTATGTGGGAGGTTGAGTTTATACTTTATTTTTTCAAATGACATTAAGATGATATTATTAAATGTTTTAATTATTGAATAATGAACACAAATAATGAATAGTTTTTTGATCACCTTTCTTAGTTTCATGTTAGCGGCTGAAAGGGTACTCTTCCGGCCTAGGCCTATGCCGGAAAGAAACCTGTTCTTACGTTAGACGAGAGTTGTCTGCAAACAATGTCTTTCAGATCTACGTAGGGACTGGAAAACAGCTGCTCTCTGTGCAGTCTAGCGAAAAAAAAATTTATATACTTTTGGAACAATTGAACAGTTTATTATCCAGAGAATTAAGAAACACTTAGAACGGTATGCACAATGCAATCTACAATATTATGGTATCTTGAGTATTGTTGGTACGTTATGACGTAGGCTACAGTATGACGTATTTGTCAGACACATTAATTAATATTCATTATACATCCATTCATTTGAAATAATTCATTAAAAAATAATTGAACGAGCGAAGTGAGGTCTAAAATTGAAGTCGACGGTTGGCATTTCTCTTAATGTTTGAATGTTATATGTTGCGCATTTACGGCGAAACGCGGTAATAGATTTTCATAAGATTTGACAGGTATGTTCCTTTTTAAATTGCGCGTCGACGTATATACAAAGTTTTTGGTAATTTTGCATTTCAAGGATAATATAAAAGGAAAAAGGAGCCTCCTTCATACGTCAATATTAAAGTAAAAATCAGACTATAGAATTATTCATCATGAATCAGCTGTCTAGTGGACTATAATACTACCCGTTCAAAAACATCGAACATCTTGAAAATGTATCTTTCCATCAACGTTAGTAGACAGTTGACTATAATACTACCCGTTCAAAAACATCGAACATCTTGAAAATTGTATCTTTCCATCAACGTTGTAGACAGTTGCAGCCAGACCTGATAACAGCGCTCACACTCACATTCCGGGACGACACGTCACGGTACGATATAGGACAGAAAGCTCTATGTTCATTTAGGATTTTTTCTAGACATTTTAAATATTGATAAATTATTTATTAATTTTTGAGAAAACATAACAACAGGTCAATGTAACTCACTGAGCGCGAGGTCTACTGTTCACAGAACTACTAGTATACTCTTGGAACAATTGAACAGTTTATTATTCAGAGAATTAAGAAACACTTAGAACGGTATGCACAATGCAATCTACGATATTATGGTACATATCTTGAGTATTGTTGGTACGGTATGACGTATTTGTCAGACAAATTAATATTCATTATCCATCCATTCATTTGAAATAATTCATTAAAAAATAATATTGATGATATTGAAAGTTAATTGATTGATTCAATTCCTACAGTTCTCCTCAAGCAGTTCTGTCTAATTTGGGTGTTACCTATTATTTGAATAATAAATAATAAACCTATTACCGTAAAAATTTCTCTTCATTTTTACTTTTCGGCAAGTTGTGTCATTCTAATTGAATAAATAATACCACTACTCATAAATATTCATATATGGGGCGCTTTCATTGGCCCTGGTGTCTACAAATAAAATACCGTAGTTATTTCAGATGCGTCAAAATGCAATACCGACAACATTGTCTTGCGTAATCTGTCAAGTGACAACAGAAAACAAGTACGGTACGATCACCAAACAAAGGATCAGTCTCGTAATTTTCACTTTTTCTTCTTCTTCTTCTTCTTCTTCTTCTTCTACCACTACTTCTTTGCTTCTTTATATTCTACTAACAGAAGTGCCCATTGTCTAAAAACATCTAAGACCGCAAGAGGTATTAGCTTAGCTTCTTTGGAACACCCGTCTCTTTTTACTTTCCTTAACCCATTACCATAGGTAAGGAAAGTATTGCTTTTCGAAAAAAATTAGGTACCCCAATTCTAAATTTCTATACGTTTCAAGGTCCCCTGAGTCCATTCTTGCGGTGTCCCAGAAGGCTGGACTGTCCCAAGCAAGGCACCATGGTGTTTCCCTGCTATCGGTGCAGTCTGAACAAGTGTTCATGGCTTGAGTTCTCCTTCAAAACGGTAACTTCATTTATTTAGCTCAAATTTATCCATTCATACATTCATTGATACAATATCGTCCTTAACTCATTATTAATGAAGTCAAGGGGCGTTTACATTAGTCAAGTTTCCTTGAATTCAAGTGTTCTTGACGTTTATGTAGAATGAATATATTTTGCAAACTTGAAACACAAAGGAAAGATTATAGGAAGTACAGGGTGACACAGAATAACGGGAACTTTTAAAAACGTCATAAATCAATTAGTGGGAAGGGCAAAAATGATTTTATTCAAACTAGTGTAAAGTTAAAGATATGCCATTTGAGAATTATTAATAACAACTATCACTTTTTGACAATTGCTTCTTTAAGATGGCTTCCTCCTGAACGAATACACTCTTGAAATCTGTGTTGACGATTCCTCATTCATCGCTGCAACATCTCATCTGGGATATTGCGGATTTCATTTTGAATTATGTTTTAATTTTTAATTAATTCAAAATTATTGATGAAATTGTGATCGAAATCCACTCTGCACGGCATTCAATGGCAACTGTGCGAGTGAGTATTGTCATAGAGAAACAATAGCCTAAGTAGATATCCCATGGTATAGGGAATTTATGTCGCAACTTTTACTGTTATCTCAAGCCGATTACTGTCAATTATTGTCAATTTTTACTGTTTTGTTGGGGTGAGAGTGTGGGAACGGCACAATTTGAGAGACTACCAGCGTCACACAGCTGCATGGGAAAGAACTACGTGGACTATCGGCTTGAGATAACAGTAAAAGTTGCGACATAAACGCCCTATACCATGGGATATCTACTTACGCTATCGTTTCTCTTTGGTATTGTTTAGTAACCGTGTAATCTCGCGATTAGGTTGCGTTTCCTGGTAAGTCTTGAACTTTACATTAGTTTAGATAAAATCATTTTTGCCCTTCCCACTAATGGTTTATGGCTTTTTAAAAGTTCCCGTTATTCTGTATCACTCTGTAGAACATAGGAAAGAACAGAGGAAGAAGGAAAGTTGCTTCTCCTGTAATTGAAATCAACTTTACAAGAATATTAAATAAAAAGACTAAGAAATTGTCAAAAACCACAGATTTATTGATAACAGAGTTTATCAGAGATTGAACCGAAACCGGTCTTTCTATCAATAAATCTGTGTTTTTTGACAATTTCTTAGTATTTTTATTCAATATGAATAATTACCACAATATCAACTTCTCAACTACACAAAAAATGAAAAAATATTACAAGAATAGATGTCTTCAGCAGAAGACATGTTCTTAATAAAATTGAGATATTTTGCTTTCGAAAGTTTACAAATAAACGTGGGATACGATAATAGATTTAAGCATAACATCATCGCTCCTCTTATCTAACATTCTAAAATATATATTTTGGTAATAACTTGGTTATATATTAATTATTAAATTTCATATTTGAGAAATTTCTCGATCGCTTTTTCTCTTCCATTACCTTACAGCATACAGCTCTGTGCATCTAGAACGACAAAGTAGTATCTATGTAACCTCAATGCAACCTTAGTAGACAGAACTGTCTACTAACTTTGATCTCAATGTACTGCTGGGTTGTAAACAAATAACAAACTCTAGAATTCAGGCTTCTTGGTATTGTAAACGATGTCATTCCACTAATAACTTAACGCTCAACTAGTTTAACTTAAACTGGGTTAGAAAATGCACTGAGAAAACCGATTCAAGTTTAAACGTTCAGATTAACTTAATCTAGTTTAGCAATCTACTCTGTGCAAACGGCCCTAAGGCGCATAAGGCTAGGCACACACCAGTTAGTCAAGGCAAGCCAAGACACGTTTAGTCACAATACTTCACATAGTTGCTTATGAAGCAACACACACCGATTGGTCATTGCAATTAGTCATGTCTTCATAAGCAACTATGTGAAGAATTGTGATTAATCGTGACTAATCTTGTCTTGACTAAGTGGTGTGTGTCTACCCTTAGATCAACTTAATCTTAGTTAGGTCCACGTTATAATGGCAGTGTTCAATTAGCAGTAGTATTGCTATCCTTGTCTATCATTCAACAAAGCGGATAGCACTATCTCTTTCTCGCTTTTCTCTGTTGCCAGATCATCTTTTAACTATGTAGAATTAATAATTAACAAAATATTTTATCTTAATTATGAAAATTTATTATGAAATTATTGAAAAATATATTTTTTTGCTTAATAAAATATAATTCATCATTTTAAACGAGAATGAACAGTTAGTATTACATCAATAAACCTGTATCAGCTACCGTCTATATAAGGCATTGGCAAGACAGAGAATCGGCAATGTTGTTCTGGTATCTTTCTTCACTGTCATTATAACGTGGACCTCACTATAGTTTAGCAATCTACACTGTGAAAACGGCCCTAAAGCGCACAAATCTGTACGCTCTTATAGATATTAAACTATTATAACGTTTTGAAGGGTAATCCTGTTCTTTCAAAAATAGAATTCGTTGAAAAATGTCTGTTATAATAGTTGAATAGGCTACCAAATTATCACAAACATATTAACAATATTAATAACAAACTTTTTCTATATATTTCACACGGCATGCAGTCAAATATTTAAGTAAATAATCAAAATCTTTCATTTACCATACTACTTACTTAACTAGAAACCATCATCTTTAACAATAATTGATCTATCACAAACAATTTTTTTTTCTCGTTTTCAGAACATGGACCCCTTAAAAGTGACAGTGCCGGTCGGTGATTTGAATCATAAACTGATCATTCAACTTCTCACATTCCTAGTGACAATTGGAGGATCTATCTATATATTTTCAACTCTAGCCAGTAAAATACCTCATTTATAATGTTAATCATTGTTTTAACTCTAGTCTATTTTACAACAGGATAACAGGAGTTATTCAAATTAAAATAATTGAAATAAGTGTACTGTAATGAATTTAGGTAATATTAAACTAAATAATATTGAACTAAAGTTTTTCATACTGAATTGTTCGTCTGTATTTTATTGAAAAATTATTGTTAAAGGAATATTGAACAAAAATAAATAGACTAGCATGTGTTGTGAAAAATTACAAAAATAAAATTTGGAATTACTCATTGTAATAAACGAATAGCCTAAATAAACACAATATATTTCATAATTTTTTAAACACCGACTTGCAGTTATTTATTTGATGTAATAAACTTTGACCCGGTTGCACAAAAGCCTTTTAATTTTAACCATTATTAATTCGAATGTCACAAGAACCGATCAGAGAAGGCTTTTTCGACTAGAAGTTTCTCTAGGTGATTTAAAAGGTTGCATTAATTCACTGTTAATATTTAACTGACTTTTGTGCAAACGGGCTTTAGAATATTTTTGTATTTATTGATTACTTTAGCAATAAAAAAGTATTGACATTTCATTTTCAGGGGTTTTAATTCTTATTTCTGTGATTTTTACCAATATATTCCAATTAATTATTGACAATATTTATTGTACTGAATAAAGAAGTGTTTTATCCAAATGTTTCGTTCCTTTGGTTCTTCATATTAGTTAAGTAGGTACTATCATAGAGAAATAATAGCTTGAGTAGATATCCCATGGTATAGGGCGTTTATGTCGCAACTTTTACTGTTATCTTAAGCCGATAGTCCGTGTAATTCTTTCCCGTGAAGCTATGTGACAATGGTAGTCTCTCATATTGTGCCGTTCATACACTCTCACCCGACCAAAACAGTAAAAATCTACAATAATCGATCGTAATCGGCTTGAGATAACAGTAAAAGTTGCGACATAAACGCCCTATACCATGGGATATCTACTCAAGCTATTGTTTCTCTATGGTAGGCCTACTATCCTGATGTCCTGCTACCTCTTCTGAGGATTTGCAGAACATTACTAAGTTAGTTTGTATATATTGCTTTATATTAGACTATTATTATGTTTTTAAATCTCACACTTGATAATATCATCTTAGCAGAAAATGCAGTGACCATAAAAGTAAATAGTATATTTCGCACCTAGAGCAGAAAATGAGATTTTTCCGGCTCGAAATCGGTTTTCAAGGCCGAGGACTAGAAAAGATTGAGAGCCGGAAAAAACATTTTTGCCCGTGGTGCGAACGCTATTTTTCGCCACACACAAAAATAAACTATATATATATATAATATATATATATATATATATATATATATATATATTATATATATATATATATATATATGAGAATAGTTGTTTACTAAGCACTTCCGAAAGCAGAAGTGGAAGGTGATAGCTCTAGCAAATCTGAGGTAATCTGAATATCAGGAAATTGTCCAAGTATTTTTATGTTTTATTCTGATTTGTCTAAATAACCTAAAAGATGATGTTCAATTATGTGGGAGGTGAGTTTATACTTTTTTATTTTTTCAAATGACATTAAGATGATATTATTATAAATGTTTTAATTATTGAATAATGAACACAAATAATGAATAGTTTTTTGATCACCTTTCTTAGTTTCATGTTAGCGGCTGGAAAGGGTACTCTTTCCGGCCTAGGCCTATGCCGGAAAGAAACCTGTTCTACGTTAGACGAGAGTTGTCTGCAAACAATGTCTTTCAGATCTACGTAGGGACTGGAAAACAGCTGCTCTCTGTGCAGTCTAGCGAAAAAAAAATTATATACTTTTGGAACAATTGAACAGTTTATTATCCAGAGAATTAAGAAACACTTAGAACGGTATGCACATGCAATCTACAATATTATGGTATCTTGAGTATTGTTGGTACGTTATGACGTAGGCTACAGTATGACGTATTTGTCAGACACATTAATTAATATTCATTATACATCCATTCATTTGAAATAATTCATTAAAAAATAATTGAACGAGCGAAGTGAGGTCTAAAATTGAAGTCGACGGTTTGGCATTTCTCTTAATGTTTGAATGTTTATATGTTGCGCATTTACGGCGAAACGCGGTAATAGATTTTCATAAGATTTGACAGGTATGTTCCTTTTTAAATTGCGCGTCGACGTATATACAAAGTTTTTGGTAATTTTGCATTTCAAGGATAATATAAAAGGAAAAAGGAGCCTCCTTCATACGTCAATATTAAAGTAAAAATCAGACTATAGAATTATTCATCATGAATCAGCTGTCTAGGGACTATAATACTACCGTTCAAAAACATCGAACATCTTGAAAATGTATCTTCCATCAACGTTAGTAGACAGTTGACTATAATACTACCCGTTCAAAAACATCGAACATCTTGAAATTGTATCTTTCCATCAACGTTGTAGACAGTTGCAGCCAGACCTGATAACAGCGCTCACACTCACATTCCGGACGACACGTCACGGTACGATATAGGACAGAAAGCTCTATGTTCATTTAGGATTTTTTCTAGACATTTTAAATATTGATAAATTATTTATTAATTTTTGAGAAAACATAACAACAGGTCAATGTAACTCACTGAGGTCTACTGTTCACAGAACTACTAGTATACTCTTGGAACAATTGAACAGTTTATTATTCAGAGAATTAAGAAACACTTAGACGGTATGCACAATGCAATCTACGATATTATGGTACATATCTTGAGTATTGTTGGTACGGTATGACGTATTTGTCAGACAATTAATAAATTTATCCATCCATTCATTTGAAATAATTCATTAAAAAATAATATTGATGATATTGAAAGTTAATTGATTGATTCAATTCCTACGTTCTCCTCAAGCAGTTCTGTCTAATTTGGTGTTACCTATTATTTGAATAAAAATAATAACCTATTACCGTAAAAATTTCTCTTCATTTTTACTTTTCGGCAAGTTGTGTCATTCTAATTGAATAAATAATACCACTACTGATAAATATTCATATGGGGCGCTTTCATTGGCCCTGGTGTCTACAAATAAAATACCGTAGTTATTTCAGATGCGTCAAAATGCAATACCGACAACATTGTCTTGCGTAATCTGTCAAGTGACAACAGAAAACAAAAGTACGGTACGATCACCAAACAAAGGATCAGTCTCGTAATTTTCACTTTTTCTTCTTCTTCTTCTTCTTCTTCTTCTTCTACCACTACTTCTTTGCTTCTTTATATTCTACTAACAGAAGTGCCCATTGTCTAAAAACATCTAAGACCGCAAGAGGTATTAGCTTAGCTTCTTTGGAACACCCGTCTCTTTTTACTTTCTTAACCCATTACCATAGGTAAGGAAAGTATTGCTTTTCGAAAAAAAATTAAGGTACCCCAATTTCTAATTTCTATACGTTTCAAGGTCCCTGAGTCCAAAAAACTGGTTTTTGGGTATTGGTCTGTATGTGTGTGGTGTGTGAGTGTGTGTGAGTGTATGTGCGTCTGTGTACACGATATTCATCTCCCAATTAACGGAATGACTTGAAATTTGGAACTTAAGGTCCTTTCACTATGAGGATCCGACACGAACAATTTCGATCAAATGCAATTCAAGATGGCGGCTAAAATGGCGAAAATGTTGTCAAAAACAGGTTTTTTCGTAATTTTCTCGGAAACGGCTCCAACGATTTTGATCTAATTCATACCTAAAATAGTCATCGATGAGCTCTATCAAGTGCCACAAGTCCCATATCTGTAAAAATTTCAGGAGCTCCGCCCCATCAATGCAGATAGATTCCCAATTATCAGGCTTCAGATACAATTGAAACAAAGAAAATCAAGTGGAGTAGATTGAGCATGAAAATCTCTACAATTAATGTTCAGTAACATTTTCACCTAAAATTGAAATAAGCTTTAAATCGAGAAAATGTGATTATTCAATTGCAAATTATTGTTGATTCTATTAAATCATTCACTATGAAGAGATAGCAGACCTCATGTGTGTATCCAGCGTTATTGCCCTGTCCCCCCTGGCTCAAATATTGAATAGTAGACTTGAGATGCGCGGGAACACTAGCGTCAGTGATCAATTTTCATAACGGCAAGGAAAGTTGTGTGAGAGCGCCACACCAAATTTTTTCATAACAGCTTTGAGGTTTGTATACTTATTTCATAAGCATAACAACAGCTTATAAGGTGAGGATGTGCACTGTACAGTGAGGTCCAAGTTACAATGGCAGTGGAGAAAAATAGAAGTACAGCGTTGTCGATTCTCTGCCTTGTTTAGATGATAGCTGATACCTTCTTCAATTATTCAGCTTTCCATTGTTTTCTGTCCAGAGCTGTACTTTTCAATTGGATGTAGCTCTGGATCCCCAGATCTTGAAATCTAGATAGATACCGGTATATCTTATGCAATATCAACTGTTCATTCTTGTTTAAAATAATCTATCATATTTTATTGCCAAGAAAAAATATTCGCCACACTGCACAGAAAGCAGCTGTTTTCCAGTCCCTACGTAGATCTGAAAGACCTTGTTTGCAGACGACGTCAGAAAGTTTTCTTTCCGGTCTAGCCCAGAAAGTTGTCTCTTTCCAGCCGCTCATGGAAGTAGTTAATAAGTCATCCGCTAGATCGGCGAGTGTCCACTTTCATCATCAGCATTTCAGTCGCCATGATTTCAGTTCCAGTTTCGAATCAAACTAATTCGCTTCGCAACCAGTTTTATTCATTATTTATTGTTGATTAGTTGTCACAAAGTGAATTTTTTGTGACAGATAGAGAGCCGTCGTCCAGCATAAAATTAGCGAAATTATTCTATTTTAGAATAGGAATAGGATCGTCTGCCAGATATATTTTGTTAGATTTGTAGTTGTGTATACATTATCACTATTGCCGTCAACCCCTTTAAATTAGCAGCATTGTATCATCTAAACGATAGCGGCTACCGATCGGGCCAGTATCGCTCTTCATGAAATTTCTGGAATAGAAATATTGTTTACCGGCTGAATTAGTGTAGTAATTAGTATCAGTGTCGTCATAGCTGCACCCTTATCATCAGCACTAGTGGATTCAAACCCTGTCCAATGACTAGTGGCGTGATCGTCTTTTCAGACTCCCATTGGTCAGCAAGCCCCTTTTTCCCCGGCCTCCTAACTTTCAGCGACCCGGTGTGGCTCAAGAGACCTGGGAGAGAGGCAGTTGTTCGGTGAACGGGTTTGTGTACGGCTGCGTTCCGAGCGGCGCTCCTAATAGTGGTGTACTAGAGGGTTAATATTCTATTCTGTATTTTAGTGAATGGAATATTGTATGTCGAATTGCCGACTGTATTTAAGATAGAAACTTCCTGGGGGATTTTCTTTCTTGTTGGTTATTTTTTCCTAAATTCGTATCACTGGGGGTGAACGAGTTATCCTTGGTTTTGAAACCTGTAAGGGATCTCAAGTTTGTGCTACAAATAGTTGAGGGGAAATTTAGCTAGGCTCTTATAGCAGATTAATTTGAGTACTTAATTTATAAGCCTCGACTCTGTCGCTTCACGACGTTTTTAACTTATAATACAGGAAGTGGGAATCGGTTCGCTATTCTCCGAATCAGTATCCACGTCATTTCAGGTAATTGTATGTCAGGACTGGTAGTCCGAATATTTTTCCTTCTCTATAGTAAGGTGGCCTTTAGTTTAAAGAGTAATTTTTCTCCATTGAGTTTTTATTCTTGT
>NW_024092154.1:0-40001 GCF_014356525.2 Nilaparvata lugens | reverse complement strand
AGTAATACAATTTAAAAAATAAATCTAACCCAACCAAGCATAACCTGTCCTTATTCAACCATTCCCAACCTGACCATGCTAAACTCAACTTAACCTAACATTACCCAACCATGCATGAGATAGGACTAGTACTTAATATCGTTATTTTTATTTATTGATAAACAGAACACAATTCTCTAAAATAATTATGTTTATATTTCACAGCTTGCTATATGTCATCATATGAATTTCGGGGTTGCGATATTTTGATTTTTCACATAAGTTACTCACTAGCTCACTCACTTTTTTACTATCCACAGCTGTTTAATGTCATTCAGCGAGTTTTCCCAAGGATGAGCATGAGACCTAGTGCAATCGAATTTTCATATCATAAACCTACTATGTTCCAAATTTCGTGAAAATCGTTAGGGCCGTTTTCGAGATCCGTTGAACATAAATAACCAGATACAAATATAATATTGGGGACCGAGCTTCGCTCTGGAGTACAGAAGCATAAAAATGTATTACGAAAGAAGAAATTATAATAACATTCATACACAAATGTTCCATCTAATCACAGTAAATTGAGATTAATTCCCAGAGGAATGCAAAAATTTCCCTCACAAATGCCCGGTTGCACAAAAGCCGGTTAAATTTTAATCCTGATTAACTCCACGTGACACAAATCAGAGAAGACCATTTCAAAAATCTGGTGTGGCGCACTATCACAACTTTTCTTACCGTTATGAAAATTGATCACCTGACGCTAGTGTTCCCACGCATCTCAAGTCTACTATTCAAAGATTTGAGCCAGCTGGTGACAGGGCAATAACGCTAGAGACACACATGAAGTCTGCTATCTCTTCATAGTGAATGATTTAATAGAATCAACAATAATTTGCAATTGAATAATCGCATTTTCTCGAATTTAAAGCTTATTTTCAATTTTAGGTGAAAATGTTACTGAACATTAATTGTAGAGATTTTCATGCTCAATCACTCCACTTTATTTTTTTTTGTTTCAATTGTATCTGAAGTCTGATAATTGGGAATCTATCTGCATTGATGGGGCGGAGCTCCTGAAATTTTTACAGATATGGGACTTGTGGCAGTTGATAGAGCTTATCGATGACTATTTTAGGTATGAATTTGATCAAAATCGTTGGAGCCGTTTCCGAGAAAATCACGAAAAACCCTGTTTTTGACAACATTTTCGCCGTTTTAGCCGCCATCTTGAATTGCATTCGATCGAAATTGTTCGTGTCGGATCCTTATAGTGGAAGGACCTTAAGTTCCAAATTTCAAGTCATTCCGTTAATTGGGAGATGAGATATCGTGTACACAGACGCACATTCACTCATACACACACACACAGACCAATACCCAAAAACCAGTTTTTTGGACTCAGGGGACCTTGAAACGTATAGAAATTTAGAAATTGGGGTACCTTAATTTTTTTCGGAAAGCAATACTTTCCTTACCTATGGTAATAGGGCAAGGAAAGTGCGGCATTACGTTTCTCACAATACTAGTCCTAAGGAAGAAATTAATTTGGATCAATGAAAGAATAAAAAGCTGACAACTTGACGAACTAAGAACTGGAAAAACTGAAATCTTGATAAACTGAAATATTAACGAATTGAAAACTTGACTTACTGAAAACTTGTCAAATTGAATACTTGATTTAGTGAAAACTTGAAAAAATGAAGCCTGCCGCCAGCATCAGAAACCGTTGCATAATGTTCACATTATAGTATAGTTTTGACTATACTAGTCTATACTTTTATAGTTTACATTATAAAATACTTATTTTAGTACGTTTGGGAGAGAGAATAGATCAAGGAGAGAAGATAGAGTAGATTAAGGCTGTGCAAAGGCTAAAGATAAACTTTCTACTGGTGATATTTTTCAAAGTTTTTCAATTTGTATATCATGAAGCTATCAAAATGAAAAAGGTTTCTCAGGAAAACTTTTTTTTCGATCATCACTTTTTGAGATATAAGGGCCTTAAGTTAAAATTTTTAGGACAGAACATTTCAAGTTCGTTAAGAGATAAATCCATGAGATTTAGAGGATAGATTCTTCATGGTATTGTTGATCTAGTATGTGTGCCTTTCGCTAAAATTCAGCAGCAGTGGCGCAGTTGTGTGATAAAGGTGATAAAGAAGATAATTTTGAATAAAATTTAGAATTTAGAAATAGGCCGACACATCTAGAAAATACCTGAGTCTATACCTAATTCATGCAGGTGAACGGGCTAGAGTCAAGAAAACTTCAATTAATCTTGCCATGCCTGATTTAATAGGTTTATACTATAGAATAACACTA
Source organism: Nilaparvata lugens (assembly GCF_014356525.2). Lineage (NCBI taxonomy): Eukaryota > Metazoa > Arthropoda > Insecta > Hemiptera > Delphacidae > Nilaparvata > Nilaparvata lugens. The sequence goes on along the minus strand of NW_024092154.1, from coordinate 37,694 downwards.
CAATTTGAAATAATTGAAAAATACAAACAGCTTCAATAAACATTGGCAACTAAAATTGAACAACAGAAACAACAATTTCATGTTACTCTGTTGACATTCTTCATCTGATTCGGGGGCGCATTACTATCCCCTTTTAGATAGCAATACGTCACAAAACCAAACAATATCAGTCATCAAATAACAAGTTAATTTCAACATAAAATTACTCAAGAAAGAAAAGCCCGTTGAACCCAAGTTTCGTCGATAGTAACCCATATAACCCATTTCATAATAATTTTGAATCCCCACTTTTGATTGACATTCTCGAATGAACCTTTGTTTCACTACACTGCACTTTCGTTGGTCTGTACGTTGCTTTATCGTCGGGGTTACAGTACCTTGTTTTTGGCGGTGAACTTTTACCGGTTGAATTTGGCTTGACGGCGACGTCCTCTTACGTCCCTAGACCTGTCGTCTGAACGGGTGTCTTGAAGCGGTGTTACATAAAATTGCGGAACCAAAGTGGTGGTAGTACATGAAGTTGGTTTGGGGACACACATGAACCGCTGTAAATAAATGTATTACAGCATTAATTTCTAACTCTTCCTACAATTCATCAAAAGCTAAAACAGGAGTTTATTCAATTATTTAATTTAGATTTTATCTTGACGTCCTGATTTCATTCTCAAAATTGAATTAAAACGGATTTACTTGCCAGAGTGTCATTAATATACAATGCAACTTTATGAAAACACTCGTAATAAATTAATATAATGCTTTTAGAAAAATGAATACTTCATTAATTATGATGTTAACTTTTATATAAATTGATATAATATAAATTGATATAATTGATATTTCCTCTTAGGAAAGGAATAATTCAGATTGAAATGAAGCTAACTTATATGATATTTTTCGTTTGGTTTGCAAAATCAAATATAATTTTTCATATAGTAGCTCGACTAGTATTGTTGGAAACTTGTGCGCTAGCCAACATTTATTAATATTAATTTCATGGAAAAGAAAAACTTTCTTCTTTGTCTATTAAGATTTCTATCATAAAAATTTACTAAATTATTCGAAAGCCTTAATGATATAAGAAAACAGAGTCTGAAAAAATATAAAATTATAAAATGTCATAAACTCAATATGAACATAATCTTAAAAATTTCATTCCAATTTAAAGGCTATCTTCCTGACTTTCAGCAATACTCTACGATAATATATTTCCAGAAACAATAACTCAAATGTAACGAAACTGAAAACTTTCTATACTTCTTTAGAAAAAAAAATTATAATTATCTTCCATCACTAATAAAATCAAAAGGATTATTCTCAATCAATATTATTAACTTGAAAAATAACAGGCTTAATTAATTCAATACTCTTATGGAAGTTTCAATCAATTAAATTCCCTAAATGATATTTTAACCTTATTTTTTACGTACCTTAGCGGTTATTTGAAGAAACAATTATTCGTACATGATGAAGAAACACAATTAAACCTTTCAGGACATGGCACTACTAGAAAATTTAAACTTTAATAAAAAATAAAACTAGCTCCTACATTAACTAATGAAATAAACTTATAAACCTGCCCAAAAAGGGCGAAACATAGTGACTACATCTTTACTCTCGTAGTGCTCCTAGCAAAGTGTCGTCCGAAACGTAATCTGGTCTCTCGCCTGGGGAATCCCCCCACTACTGTATTTAGAAACAGGTCTCCTATTGGGCGAAGGGAAGCAATTTGACCAATCGTCGCGTGGCTTCTAGAGCCTTTGGACCAAATAGTATCTGCAATAAACTTATAAACCTGCCCAAAAAGGGCGAAACATAGTGACTACATCTTTACTCTCGTAGTGCTCCTAGCAAAGTGTCGTCCGAAACGTAATCTGGTCTCTCGCCTGGGGAATCCCCCCACTACTGTATTTAGAAACAGGTCTCCTATTGGGCGAAGGGAAGCAATTTGACCAATCGTCGCGTGGCTTCTAGAGCCTTTGGACCAAATAGTAACTGCAAAATCGGTAGTTTGTTATAATTTCAATGCTTGCTGTTTTCCAGCTTATCGCACTTTATGTCGCGACAGGAAGGCTAAGTTTTAGAGATAATTCCATAATCTACATTCCTCGACGACTCGGAGCCACAATTTTTAAATATCTATCATGGGAAACTCGAAGTCATGGCCGTTCATAATAGAGAGAGAAAATAATTTATTTCGCTAACTCACTTACAATAATGGCTCTAGTCTATTGCGTATTAAATTTACTATTATAACTTGGGAAAAGGCCTGAATTAAACTTAGTGCTCGGCACAAGTAAAACAAACATTTTCTATAAATATTGATTTTTGAGAAAGTTATTCAATTTACCAAAAATAACTTATAGTTGAGTATTTACCAAAAATAACTTTAGTTCAGTTATTTTTGGTAAATTGAATAACTTTCTCAAAAATCAATATTTTCAGAAAATGTTTGTTTTACTAGATCAACAATACCATGAAGAATCTATCCTCTAAATCTCATGGATTTATCTCTTACCGAACTTGAAATGTTCTGTCCCAAAAATTTAAGCTTAAGGCGCTTATATCTCAAAAAGTAATGATCGGAAAAAATGTTTTCCTGAGAAACCTTTTTCATTTTGATAGCTTCATGATATACAAATTGAAAAACTTTGAAAAATATCATCAGTAGAAAGTTTATTTTTAGCCTTTGCACAGCTTTAAGGAAAGAAGAGAGAGTAGATTGAGGAGAGTTATTGATCATCTTATAGAAATGAGAAGGGCCCAGACATTTGAAACCAGGTGGTGTCAGCACTACTGGAAATAAAAGCACTGTCATGCTCGCCACGCATTCCACATTATCATTCATTTAACATAGTCTAGACCAGTCTATTTTTTTCAAAATAATTATTCTTCCCATCTCGTTATATTTCAACCAATGTTTGTTGATTATGCCTCAACTACCTCAGATTGGAAAAGCCAAGTTTATGTTCTGACTATCAAGGCATTTGATAAAGTTGATCACCAAGTTATGCTCTCTAAATTGAATTATGGTTTCTGTAATGGAATGATTAATTTCGTATTTTCTTATTTTTTGCTTTATCAGCGACAATAAAGGCTTCATAGCTATAAATTCTGCTGAGTTAACAACAGGTTGTGATATACTTCAAAGCAGTAATCTAGGATCTCTATTCTTTAAATACATCGTAATCGTAATAATATAAATCAGTGATAGAAAACGTTTTCAATTTAGTAAAGATTATTATAGTATGGATAATTGATGTTTGATCGTTATCTAATAATTGATTGCATTGGATGGTCCTAGTAAAGTCAATAAACTCTATTTGTAGATTACAAAATGCCTTGTCATGAAAAATCATAGAAATCTTACTCCCATTTATTTCTCTTACAAATGATAGGCCTAAAATAATGTATTCAATAGTTACTATGAATTATTTGATGTGTGTGTTCTGGTAAGTGATAACCTGTGTTTCACCTATACCCTATAAACCTTATGTGATGTGAATTTGTCAAACAGAGTAATTTAAATTAATTTAATAAGAACCGATATAGAAGTGAAACGTAGGTGTATAATTGCATAAATATTGGTCATTAAAAAGTATTCTCAAGAATAAAGAGATTAGTACTGGAAAGAAAATATAAATATTATTCACCCAAAACTAGGCTTTGAAGAAAACAGTACTACAGAAAATAGCAACAACTTGAATGGATAGAGTTAGAAATACATCCATCAAGGCAATAACAAAATCGGACGACTTATTGAACACAATTATGACTGTAGTGGAAGTGGTCAGGTCATGTCGCTAGATTGGAGGATGGCCGATGGACAAAAACTCTTAACTTTTTGAAAGCCCAACTGGATAAAAATGAAAATCGCACGGCAACGATTCAGATGGGAAGACGACCTTGTGAGAGTGACTGGGGATAGGTGGGCGGTGTGCGCAAAAGATAGAGATAGGTGGTTCAATAGAGGACCTGTCCCATAAACAAAATAAAACGAACATTTTTGCAGTTAAAAATTCAATTTTGGACTTTGAATAATACTGAGAAAAAAATGTACAGTCGAGTCAATAATGTCATACATTATTATCTTGAGTAATGCTTTTCTTTCTCACCTTTCTTTAATAGTAAGTTTTAGTTTAATTATATAATATGCATGAGAATTTAATTATTTATCATAGTTTATAGTATTTTGTCATTATCATGATCTTAGTTGAGGAGGCAGTTGAGGGTTTCGACCTGTTGTCTCCAAAGAGATATTGTAAATGAATAAATAATATTTTATTGTATAGTATTGTTGTTTTATTTAGCGTATGGCTTGGATTGTGGGGAGTCCCGTAGGAAGTTCCACTTCGACGTAGGCCTAAAATGAAATTTACATAATCTCCCATGACAGAAAACTGTGATAGTTGTTATTATTCTTGATTGTCACTTGGATGTTATTTTGAAAAAGTTTCTTTTGATTCAAGAAAGCCAAAAACACAAAACAAAACACCAAAATCACTAATCCACGTCCGGAAAATTTGGAATGTATAGTGTTGGTAACCAATAAAGGTGTTATTTGTTATTATAGATATGAATTGATATGACTTGATAGATTTGATTGATATGAATATTGTAATTTTCAATCACCAATGTTTGCATTTTTGCAGGAGAATGGGTCGCCTGCAACCGAAGACTCTAAAGCTGATGGCGTTGAAGTCAAGGTGGGAACATCACATACATTCTATATCAATCATAACATTTTATTTGGCATTATTATTGAATTAAGTGAAATCCTACATGAATGGCTCATGCATTATAATTATTGATAAATAATTTTTGTGGATAACTCTTTTAATAATAATAATAATAATATAGAGTGACCTGGCTGGCCCAGATCTGGTGTCAGATTTTTCAGGTCGCACCTGATCAATTTCAGGGCCTCTGACATGACCTACGGGACCAGCCAGGACCGACGAATTAACGTGACCATCCGAAAAATATAAAAAGATGATTTTTTCAAAAACAGGGTTTTATTTGACTGGTCAAATCAAATAATTTCTTTATAATAATAGCCTAACCATGGAAATTGCGTAACTAGTTTTTCTTTATATTTTTAATTGCCGTTTCTTCTAACTTGAGCGTACGGTTTCACTAACTTTCAACTAATATTGAATCACTTGATTGCCTGCTGACAGGGTTGGAAAGATTAACTGTGCATTATTATTGATGATTGAATTAGAATTGTATTTTTTCACTTTCAGACTGAAACCGTAGAATCCAAAACATCAGAGCCCAAGGCCAAGAAGGCCAAAAAATCCACCTCAATCAATGGCAAGGTAAGTAATGTATACTATCTTGCATTTTTCATGTACATGATAGCTATTTTAGTCACGTGGCCGGGAAGTGGCCATTCACAGGGCGGGCATGATGATATTTTGAATATTATGGGCTATGAATATTGAATATGGTGAAGTTACGTTTGTTGTTGTTTACTCATTTACGTATTTATGATTTTTTATTTATTATTTTATAGTTGTGTAGCGAAAAATGCCATACGTTACGTGAATGTTTCTTGCAGAGCTTGCATGAAATTCCTGAAACGCCATGCTCACCCTGCAAAAGACCACTTCCCGGCCACGTGACTAGAATAGCTATTCATTCATACAGCTACTTCCAGATAGATTTCTATATCATTGGCCATCCAGGCCGTTACTGAGCTACTCATATTGTACTTTCTAATATTTCATGATGTATTATGAATTAACTACCCTTATTAATACACTACTTTCTATTATTGTATCCTATGACGATACAATCATTATTTTTGTAAATTTATTAGAAGTTATAAAAATATAGATCGCTGATTGTGATCAATTTATCGTATTTTAGTTAGTGGTTCCTTCGATGTGCATGAATAATATTTAATATATATATATACATGTAATATATATATATATTTAATATATATATATATATATACATGAATAATACTTATATATATATATATATATATCAATGTAAAATGCTGAACTCAGTGTTGCCACTCCAAGAAAATTATAGATCGCTAATATTATCATATATTTTATTAGATGGCAAATGATAATAAATCAACCGTTATCACAATATTTCGTGAAACTGTTTCTCATTCGTTTTGCAACTTAATTATAGGTACCTAACTATACTCTATACTTCTATATTTAATATAAGTTAATAAATAACTACATACATATTATTATAAGAACGGGAAAAATAAAACAATAGCAATGATGAAGAATTTATAGACAATTTTAGCAAATAATATTTTTTATAATACAAATTTAGCATACAATATTTTCATAGTTCACAAAATATTACAATATAAGACAAATTAATGGAATGGAATATGGATACCTACATTGGATCTATGGAAATAAAATATTTATTATAATATTACCGAAACTTATATTTTATTACTTGGCAAATAATGATAATGAATCAACCTAACCACAATATTCCTTGAAACTGTTTCTCATTCATTTTGCAACAAAAATGTATTAAATATAAGAAAATAATATATATGAACTAGAAAAGTTCTAGTTTCACCATTATTTTTCCTTTGACAATCTGTATCGAAATCATGTATTACATGACCACCTTCCCATTTGAAAAAAATGAAGTTGGATCCATATGACAAACAAACGTTTTGAAGCGACAGGAAGTAGTTATTTTCAATTGGAATCGGATCCCCATTGAGCCTACTACTGTTATATCATATTTGTAAAAGATCTCACGGATCAATACAACAGTTCATGAGCGAGCTCTTAAAACCCAGGGGGTTCTAGTTTTACCAATATATTTTTTTTTAGATGAAAATGGAATGAATTTTATGAAATTTATTTTTAAAACCTGAAGATGGTGTGTAACACTGAAACTAGTTGTTATAACATTTTTGACCGATCGAAGTGAGGTCTAAGATTCAAGTCGACGGTTTGGCATTTCTCTTAATGTTTAAATGTTTGAATGTTTATAAGTTGCACATTTACGGCGAAACGCGGTAATAGATTTTCATGAAATTTGACAGGTATGTTCCTTTTTTAATTGCGCGTCGACGTATATACAAGGTTTTTAGAAACTTTGCATTTCAAGGATAATATAAAAGGAAAAAGGAGCCTTTTTCATACGCCAATATTAGAGTAAAAATCAAACAGTAGAATTATTCATTATAAATCAGCTGACAAGTAATTACATAGATGTGTGGAGAAGCCAGTCTATTGCTGTATTTCTATAAGGTCTATAGTTTCAATCAGGTACTTGTGGATGAGAATACTGCGTGAGGAGGTCTACTGTTCACAGAACTACTAGTTATTTTTAATCTATTTTATTAAATTTCAATAAAAAAGGCCAAGTGAAACTTGAGAGCACATTATTTTTCTTATAACTAATAAAATTATACAAGATTTATTGGTTTCTGAACAATACTAATTTATTAAACAAATGTTTAGATACAGAGTTGCATGAAAGAAATATTACGTATATGAAAAGAAATATTTTTATCTAGCGCATGCCGATTCGTACATCCATAAGCACTGCATGAAACTACTATACTTTGAATATTTCTTATTGCTTCAATAAAAAATATTATCATTTGAAAAAGGCTCTTTTTCTACACAGCGAAAACAAATACCCGACTTCTTGCCCGAAATTTCTGGTAGCGACACTAGCGCAGTGGCATCATAGCGGACTTTGCTCTTATTAATCTTATTCTCTATATCAATGGCATTTTATTACCTTTCTAGATATGATTGAGGAGTGAGTCAGTCCAGTTGTTATTGTTGTACACCATATTGAAGTCTGCCTATACATCTTTTGATCTGTGAGATCACCACGTTAAAAGAAGCCATGTGTGTAAGAAGCCACTATGCTTGGAACATTCTCGTATGAGATGCCAGAGTGATTGTACTGAGGATATTTTTTGACAATATATACTCATAAAACATAATCATTGAATCATCTTTTATCAATCCAAGACCTCCAATATACCTTATCTGTTGAGAAATGAGAGAAAGTGATGATTCCAGGAGGGATCTGTCAGATCACCGCGTGTAACATACGATAGAAACGGGCCGCGTGTAATGCAGCGTTAAAGAAGCTGAAACTGATTCTCTTCATATCATTCCCTTTTTCTTGGAAATTTGAGACACGAATCTTGAAAAAAAACGAACAGTAAATTTGCTCTACGCTCCCTTATTACAATACGTGAAATATATTTATTTATTAGGCTAGCACAAACAATACAATGATCGGAAATATGTTTGTATTGTATCCAAGTGGAGTGGAAAAGTTTGAATAAAGTATCAACGTCCATTCCTAGAAACGAATATGCGATGCAGAATATTATTAAAACAACAGAAAAATACTAGGAATTCAAGTGGGTAGAAAGAAGCGCAATTGACCCTATAAAACTGTAAACACACTGGAAAATTTTTTTGAGCTTTCTGTATTCTGAATTTATAATGAGAATATAATTTTGCCGGAATCACTTGAATCGCTTACTAAGTGCAGTCTATCAAATTTTCAAATTAGAAAATAAACTGTAGTTATTTGATATTACATTATAGATTCCACTTTACATAGCCTCTATGTGTCTTGTGGAAATTTTTAAAAGCTGTATTCTCTAATATTCATTTTTGTTCTTGTATGTATCATTCAATAAGAAAGAGAGGGTTCAAATTTCAAAAACTCTTCTGCATCAGTCCACACTTCAATGAGATGAACTTCATCTCATGATGCTTATCCAAGTTTTTTCAGTAAAACAAAAATATAATCATTATTGCTTAGCATTCTGCATACCCAACAAGTAGACTATTTCAAGTTTAAATAATAAGTTTAATTTGTATTTAATTTTTACAGCTAAAAAAGAGAACAGCTTCGGATCCAGAAAGGAAGTCTTCTCGAGTTCCTCCAAAAAGAGAGGTCTTCGAGTCGGAGGTGAGTAGCATTTTCGTACTTTTTGTTGAAATTTCATGAGGCATTTCTATTTTGTAGTTTTTCAGGTCAGATTTACATCTGTCCCAGCATTTTTCGAAAGCCATTTCGTATGAAGGCCGAATAGTTCATTTGTTAGCCAAACTAAACAATTGTCAACTATTCTCTTTGTTTTGAGAGTGATAGAATTATCAGAAATATATTATATATTACATGTAAATGTCATTATATATAAAATATAATTATATCGTGAGTTTGCTCGATGAAGTGCATTTTTCTGCGCACGGATGTATGGTCCATGCGGGGAAACATTTCTCCATTGATAATATATTGATTATTGTGATTTATTCTGGAAAATGAAGAATTGAATTGATTAAGCAATTTCCCCAGCCAATGAATCCTTATCCGTCCGATTATCTCTTGAAGTGGGTTTTAGTTCGTGCGACCGACTATGAAGCAAGGGAAAGTATATTACAGTAGCCTAGTAATAATAATAAGTAATATATTAGTATAACCATTCAAAAATAGGAACCATTCAGTATAAATTTTATCATCAATTTACTATATATTAGAGGGGCATTATTCATCATCTGCGAAATGGCTCAGTCTCTTTCATAAATGAGTGTGTAACTGTTATTCCAAATCATCAATACTTCATTACCCAACCCTATATTATGTACATCACTACGTTTTTTCAACTCGATGGAATCCTTAGAAACAATGCGGTTAAATTTATTGTTTCATAACAATAAAAATTTCTTGTCAATCAATTTTCATTTTTGTTTCAGATCATGAAAATGTTTCAGATCATGAAAATGTTTCAGATCATGAAAAATTCTCATTCTCTTTTTAGCAATACTTTTATAAATCTGCAGTTTTTCCTTTTCCAAAAGTGATTTTCTTCTTTTTTCAGGTCAGCGAACCAAAGAAAAGGAAGAAGTCAAAGCCTTCGAAGGAGTATGAGGTAAATTCAATGAATTCGATATTGTTGAAAACTGGTCCATATTTTGTTTTCCCATATTGTGTAATTATTTTTAAATGCTTGGTACAGTTATCCATCCACCGAATTAGAGTCGCATGGATTGGTGATGAAACAGTTCTAAATGAAACAGCGCGCATCGACATTTTTGACCTCATATTAGCCTTAGAGTCTCTAGAATATGAATCAGTTTTGAGTAATGTGTCGATATTTATTTTTCCTCCACCTACTAACTAAATTAAATTACTCCCTGTAACATAATAATAAAGCAATATTTCGTTGCCATAGGGAGTAAAAGGGGGTTTCTACTCTAGAGACAAACAATTCAAGTTATTTTTTAAATTGGAATCTCTACAATTGAAATTTTGAGAAATCAAATATGGCATTAGATAATATCTTAGAAAAAAATTCAAAATCTCATGAATTTATTTGCTCCAAATCCGGAAATGGATTTCTCCCAAGATTTCAACTTTAAGTGCTCATATCTCAAAAAGTAGAAATGATAAAAGACTTGAGATGATGATTATTATTATTATATGAGTACTAGAAGTTGAAATCTTGAGTGAGATCCATTTCCCGATAAGTAGCAAATAAATACATGAAATCTTAAAAGTACATTTCTCCAAGATATTATTTATCAAATGACATATTTGATTTCTCTGAATTTCGATTCTAGCCACTAGAATAAATGGTTGAGGAGGCGAAGGACATGAGGCCTAACTTAGTCAATTATAACAAATTGTAACTTAACGCGTATTTATTTTCCATTTACAGATAAGTTCAAGGTTAATAGTAATGATTCAGCTATAAGGTCTTATTACTCTTTCTTATGTTTGAAATTCCTTCCAGTTACTTTCCTATCAGAATTAAAACTCATTTAAATGTAGGCAATTTAATTCATTTATGTGAGGCTTACAGAATATGCGTGTGTCAATGGTAATATTTTATATTTTGTTGCCCTGAATATTTTGTCCCTCCAAAATCTTAACGAAACTCAAAGCTCGTATTAGACAATCGGCATGCACTTTATATTCTAGTAAGTAGGAAGAGTGCTGGAGACCAGCTTCACTATTTCACAATTATGAGCTGGAACATCACTTTCCGTGGCTCGTAACCCACCTAAAACCCGTCCTTACATGACTTGCACTTGAGTCCAAAAATAATGTTTTGAGAAAATTTAGCCTAATGTTTTCGAATATGTTCAAACATGTTTTTCAGAAGTATATTTCATCCCATTGTGTTGAAACTCACAAAGTAGACTTAAAATACACTTATTCACAATGCTATTTGTATAAAATTGATGAAATAAATTGTAAGTTTACATTTTATCATGACTAAGACATTCTGATCCATAGCAAAATATAGACGTTTCATTTAAGCCATCAAGCATCTGTAAGCATAATTTCAGCATGCATCCCTTCACATTTCCAAACTAACTGCAGTTTAGTGTTTTTAGTCATGCTTGATTGAACAGAATTTCATCTGCTATAGGCGATTTGATGTTTAAAAGTCAAGATTGAAAGTTCAAAATCAAAGTAAGACTGAAGTTGTTCTAGCTAATTGTAGATCCCAAAATTTTACTAAAATTTGTAATATGAAATGAAATTATTATTTATTAGGAGGAGTTAACACTTTTTAGACCTCTCTACCAATAAACTTCAATATCTCATTCATAGAAGAATTTACTCCTGTGACCAGAGCACTGTTGGTCCATCATCCCTCTCTATCAGTCAGTCCTTTCACTCCCCACGCTCATATGAGCATAATTTTCAGAAAAAATTGAGCTATCGATGCAGAAAGAATAGAAAATTTCTCTATTTATCTTAGATCGAGCCAATTTTATCTACTTAAAAGTATACTAAATAACTTGATGGATTCAACAATGCTGATCTGCTGAAACAAGTTTCCCAAAAGTCACAAAGTTGGTTACCCATGAGGTTATGGATTATTCAATAGGTAGTGACTTTTGGGCTACAATTAATTACTATTTCAACCGAGGTTCATTGTAAGAGCACGCTACACTTGAGAGCCTATCAAGTTATATAAGTATGGCTAACGTTCTATAAATGTTTTGTACTTCACAATATTAAACTAATTATTATGTTGATTAATCCCCTACTTTTCAAATACTCATGGGTACAAATCACTGTAGACTATTTATATTACAATTATTGTTGATTCTCACTTTCAAAAGGAGTAAAAAGAGAGAGAAAAGAGTAATAACTAGAAAAAAGAGTGAAAACTCCTTAAAAAGAGTGATAACTAGATAACTCTTAACTCTTTTACAATCGAGTAAAAAAAGTGATAACTCGATAACTTTATTAATGTGTTCCTACAATAATAATTGCTGACTATCAGGCCGGTTACAGAGCTCGACCGACCGTCAGTGCGTATGCACCATCCAGACCATACGCATCCATACATCAGTTTTTTGACTCACAAAATGGATGCCTTTACAGATTGTTAGTTGCTGCTTATTATCTTCGTAAACGAAAGATTAAAAGACGAAGATATCAAGTTCACCCGATGGCGCCCAAAGAGCATTTCAAAGGGAATTGAGTACCATTTATACATCATTGCTTGGGGATGAAGATACATTTTTTAACTACCTCAGAATGTCCATCAGAAATTTTGATGAATTATTTCGAGCTTGTATCACCATTGGGAATACTTGCAGTCACTTTAAGCTACGGATCAAATAAATGTAGATAATATTAATAATATATGATTTTACCAATAAATGATTGAAGAAATGTATAGAAAAACTCTTAATTCAAATATGACAATATTAATTGAGTTCATTCATTATGCTATTCAATTCAATATCAGCTGATTGTCGGGCAGAGATGTCAGCACATTGGTTATGTTGCGATCGGGCTACTGATCAGTGCAGCTCTGTAGGCTTCTATTTGCTTCAATAGCTTGACCGATGGTTTTCGTATGCAGTATAAAACGCATAGTCCTGACCGTGCGCATGCGTGCCGTCAGTCCTGCTCTGTACGGATACATGGAATATCTATGAAAAAGAGAAGCGCGACTGACGTACCCACTGACGGTCGGTCGAGCTCTGTAACCGGCCTCAATGATCAGTTACTGATTTTCAATTGATATTTTTCGAATTTTCACCTTGCATTTTTATTTTCGTTTTTTAGGTTGAGAAGCTGATAAAATCAAGAGTGTTCAAGGGTAAAACCGAGTATCTTGTGAGATGGAAAGGTTACAGCCCAAGAAGTGATTCTTGGGAACCCGCCAAAAATCTGTCCTGCGACGCTCTCATTGAAAAGCTTTCCGACGTAAGAGTAATTCTCAATTATCTATCTCTCTAGATTATAAGTTGGTATTAATCTTTCTTTTTTTTTTTTATTTAATCCAATGGAAAATATTATATTATGTTCATCAAATGTTATCTATCCTTTCATTATCTCAATCCAAATCGAGTCATACTACTCTATTATTTAGAATTTAGATTAATGTCATTGTTTTCCACTATATTTTATAAGGTCCATCTCCATGTCTAGCAAACCAGCAGCATGACTCGAATAACAAATACCAATTTATGAATCAAACAAGAAGCATGTGATTAAAATATGCTGTAGAAATACAAATGTTGTGTTTAGGGGATTGAAAAATCAGAAGTTTTCCAATTTATTGGCTATATTTCATATATTTTTATAAATTCTCTGTAAATATTTCTATTGAAAAAAGGTGGAATTTGGTACAACATTTTGTTCTGTTATCATCAACAGAGATTAAGCAAAAGTAAACAATAACTCTGTTGGTTTTGAGGGATTTTTCTAAAAGTTGATTATATGGCCCAGTTTGGTAGTTTTTGAAGTTCAGTGAAGGCGCGATTACTCGAGCCCCTTGGTTAGAGCCGCCGCGGCTATAGTGAGGTTCACTTTATAATGACAGTGGAGAAAGATAGGAGAACAGCGTAGCCGATTCTCTGCCTTGCCACTATCCTTCTATAGATGATGATAGCTGATACCGGTACAAGTACAACTGATGTAATATAACTAACTGTTCATTCTTGTTTAAAATACCTAATCAATTAAGCCTATATTGTATTAGAAAATATATAAAATTTCATGATTAAATAATAAATTTGTATAATATTGAGATTAAATATTTTATTAATTATATTTCTGCATTGGTTTAAAAAGATTGGCAACGTTGAGGAGATAGAAAAGGATAGCGCTATCCGCTTTGTTAAATGATAGACAAGGATTGCTATACTTGCAAGTAAACACGTAAACAAATACTTGCATTATAAGGTGAACCTCAATATAGAGCACATATCTATGCATTTATTTGATTTTTATGTTTTTTGAACGTTACGGCGGCAAATGAACTGGAAGTGTTGGCTACTATATTGCTTTTAGGATTCATATCTAGTGACTCGTAGAATAGTTATGAATTTATAGGTTATATGCTCCAGCCGCGGCGGCTCTAACCAAGCAGCTCGATTCGTCGCTAAGGAATTGCACCTTTATTTAGAACGATCAAACATTTGCTGGGATTTTATAATGAAAATTAAATTCTAGCTGTTAATTGAATATCACTAATAGGCCTCTAGCTGTTAATTGAATATCACTAATAGGCCTATTATAGTTATGAAATGAGAACAATCTATATTATATAATGTACTTCAGCTCCAATACAATCGCCAAATTCTCGAGATTTCAAAAATGTATTTGCTAGAGCTAGGCTAATTGACCGATTATTATCGTTCTTTCTTCGACCTTTTTTAAATGATTTCGTCACGACATGTCTCGGCTACTAACGCCGTGATTTTCAATCACTTGAAAATGGCATTTGTAGCCGAAACATGTGATGAAATAATTAAAAAAGGATACTCAGATTTATATTTTTATTTATAATTGTCCGATTTATACTACATCATTCACTGGTAATAATAATATGATTGGAAATTATTAGAGATCAATAAGAAAAAACATTTCAACCAACATTTTCATGCCAACATATGGCATCTATGTTGTTAAAAGTGTCCTTATATGCTGTATTTTCTCTTCTAATCATTTCAATTATAAATGCAATAGATTGATAAATGCCAATTATTTAAAATTCATTTTTTTAAACCTGAAGATGGTGTGGATCCAATGAAACTAGTAGTTATAATTTCGAATTTTCAATCTATTATTTTATTAATTTCAAAAAAGGGTATTATAATTCTATTTTATAAATTAATATATAAGTAGCCCTGAATTCATACATTTTATAAATGCAATAGATAAATTTTGTAAAAATCACAAAATGTGTCTCGGAAAATTATTATTTCTCCGTATATACTTAAGGTATGTAAAATGAACATTTCTTCTTCAATTTAGGGTTTTATTTAATCCAATTTTAATTATTGCTTGTTTTAATTTACTTGTATATTTCCAGGAACCTGCTCCAAAAAAGAAGAAGACTTCGATCAAGCCCAAGAAGTCTCCCAAGAAGAAGAAGGAGGTTGTGGCCAAGAAGGCCAAGTAAAAAAAATAAGTAAAAATACCATGGAAAGTAAGTTTGGAATTTTTTAATTACTCGATAATTATTCATCAAACTACTTACATGGATAGAGAAAAGATAGCCTATCATAAGAAGATATTCCATGGTATAGGGCGTTTATGGTCCAAATTTCACTGTTAACTCAAGCCGATAGTACTAGAAGAGAATAGAATAAGTTTCATTGTAATCGCTTCTGAGGTCTTCATCACAATATACAACAAATGTCATACATACAATACAATAATTTAAGGCTGTGCAAAGGCTAAAGATGAACTTTCTGCTGGTGATATTTTTCAAAGTTTTCCTTTTTGTATATCATCAAGCTATTAAAATGAAAAAGTTTTCTCAGGAAAACATTTTTTCTCCGATCATTACTTTTTGAGATATGAGCGCCTAAAGTTTACATTTTTGGGACAGAACATTTCAAACTCGGTAAGAGTTTAATCAATGTGATTCAGAGGATAAATTCTTTATGGTATTGGTGATTGATTAAAACAAATTTTTTTCGGAAATGTGTCACCTGGTCATATGGGACATATATATGAATGAATCATATATTTATCTCATATTGATCAGGATTTTAGAACATTAAAAATTTGGTAAGAGATTGATCGATGAGATTTAGAGAATAAATTCTCCATGGTATTTTTTATTGAATAAAACAAAAATTTTTCGGAAATATCAATTTTTGAGAAAGTTATTCAATTTACTAAAAATGACCAAAAATAAGTTTTAGTTTCGCATTTGTAAGGGATATTTAAAACGCCTCCACCAAATATTTAAGCACGATATGGACGGCGGGAGAAGCCTCCACCAAATATGTAAGCAATATATTTGCCTACACCGAATATGTAAGGGTGGGAAAATGAAAAACAAGAAACACAAGAAAAGATCGTACAGGTTTTTGATATTTAAAACAAAACAATAAATTATTTATTACAAAATTAGAATTATAATTAGAAATTACGAAATAATAATAATCAGATGAAATATTTCAGGGGCTACTCGCTTTGCTGCTAATGAGGATTCAATGTTTGTGGTTATGAAAAATTTAAGAACAATGACTCAGTAGTCACCTACCTTTTTGAAATAGCTTCCCACTTGGGCATCCACTGGTATTTCGCGGCGTTAATTATTAATTAAAAAATCAAAATAACTGATCTAATGAAATGGGTTCAGATCCCGTCCTATTCAATAATCCAATTCTCTTTAAACTGCCCGAACTGCGACAGGAAAACTGTATTATAAAACAAGAGCAAAATCTATCCCCTTCACCAGAACAGCCGGACTTTACTTTCAGTCCTAACGAACGAGCTCACACACCGACCAAAAGAAAAATGTTGGGTATTAAATATAACTCAGTCAATGCCAAACATGAAAGCCATTTCAGTACATATTTTTATCTGTCGCACAAGCGGCACGTTTGTTATTAAAAACAGAAGAGAAGCTACATTAATTTGGCAACAAATGAAATAAACAATCTTTCTGTCGATGACAAAAATTGTTCAAAGACAAAAACACTGTTCATTAAACTTTTCTAAATTAAAACTCTAAAATCCTGATCAATATGAGATAAATATATGATTCATATATATGTCCCATATGACCAGGTGACATATTTCCGGAAAAAATTTGTTTTAATCAATCACCAATACCATAAAGAATTTATCCTCTGAATCACATTGATTAAACTCTTACCGAGTTTGAAATGTTCTGTCCCAAAAATTTAAACTTGAAGAGCTCATATCTCCTAAAGTAATAATTGAAAAAAAAATTCCCTGAGAAAACTTTTCCATTTTGATAGCTTGATGATATACAAAACGAGAAACCTTGAAAAATATCACCAGTAGAAAGTTTATTTTTAGCCTTTGCACAGCCTTAAACGATACTATTCGAAAATAACTACAATATCATGAAATATTTATATACAATAATGGAAATGTCCAGGTTAATATCAAAGAGAGAGATAAAACATATTAGAATATGTGATATTCTGGTTTGAGATAAAATGCAGTCACTCAAATAAAAACAAACAAAAATAAAAATCTGGTGTGGTACACTCACACAACTTTCCTTGCTCATTGAACTGTGAGCCTCATTCTTGAAGGGGAGAATAATTTAGGTGAATAACATAATGACGATTGGCGGCTACATATTTGAAATTACGATCAGACTACTGTATATGTGTATATATAATAATTGTTTTCAGAGTAATTTTTCCTTTTAGCCTAGTCAACGAAGTTTGGAAGACAATTTTTGACCCCGCAGTTCTGTTTTGGGTAGTGAGGAGGTTAACATATCAAAAGTCCCCACCCCTACTCCTGTGCTAAGATTATTAGGGTGGGGGTGGTTCAGAGGTACCATTTTTTGGTTTCTCGCATATAACTTGAAAATTATGCATTTTACAGACATGACTATCCTGTAAGAAATTAAAGCTTACATGATTTCCCACAATATTGGTCTTACAAATTTTTCCATATCTCTTTTATTTTTCGTGATATCCGCTCTAAACCTAGCTCCGCAGTGCAGGCTGGTTGCTTGGCTGAATCGGACTAGGCGCTGAGACAGCAAATAATATCAGCGTTGGTGGAAATGCGAGCGGCCGCAGTAACGTCTTCCACCCAGCAATGGTCGGCGTAGTTCCGCCTAGCGGACAGACGAAAGATCAAACCAGTCGGTTATTTGATCCCTCCAGCCAGGCTCAGCCAAGCAGCCGAGACAATAGAACAATGGAGTGGCGGTCTTATTCGCGTTCATCAGCAGTTTTCTTTCTCACGATTATTTTGATTTTTGTGTGTCAATAATAACTCCAGTCACCAGTAAAAGTTCCCAGAAACGTGGTTTACTACCATATGATTTTTAATATGACTTTTCATGATGATTTTTGATTATTTAGAAACATTGTTGACATTCTAAGCCTTTAGGCTAAACTTGGGGTCGCTGAGAACGAATCTGCAATCAGAATTTCTCTATCACTAAAAATAACGAAAAAATCCAGCTGTTGATCTTCCGGCAACCGTTAACAGTCATCCTGCAATGCGGCCGAAACACATCCAAGCCAGACACCCATCTCGAATGACAAAAACGCCAAGCTGTAAGAAACCATCCTGCACTGCGGCGCTAGGTTAAAAGATGTGACATTTTTGAAAAAACACATTATTATCTTAGATTTTTTGCTATTTTAGCTCTTATAACTTTTTTAATATCGATGGGAAAAATTCATGCTGATCATGAGCTCATAGAGCATCAAATTCAATCAAATTCAATTTGATCTATAATTTTACAAGTTTACGCACATCCCCACGACTGTTGCAGCATCTTCAGTGTTGAGTGTGAGATCTTCAGTTATGCAAAAATAGACCAATTGACAAAGGAATTTTAAGAGAATGTTTTGAACACAATTTTTTTCTTCGCAGTTTTGTTGGGACCAGTTGGGGGGTGAACATATCAAAAGTTCCCATCCCTACCCCTTGTGCTAAAGGGATGAGGGTGGTTTAAAACTTGCATTTTTCAATGTTTTGCTTACACACTCATATCTTGAGAAATAGTCCAGGCGCTGGCTTACATTGAGCATACATGAGAGAGGCAGAGAATTTGACTTCGGATTATTGTTAGGGGCTCTTTAGTGTATATGAAACTCGATGTCGTCACGTCCCAGGGTGGTCGACAGCTCGGGGGGGAGGGGGTAAGTTGTAAAAAACGCGCGTTTATAAAATCGCCTGTCCTGCAGTTACTATTCATAGTACAGCTTTTAATTTTTTCTCAATATTATGTACACATAACTGGCTTTCAATGTGATCCTATACATTTTTGCAATAAACCGCATAGTTTTTCCGTAAAAAAATAAAATATCTCGAAAAATGTATTTTTTTATTATGGACTTTCTGTTATTTATCGAATATTCAAGTGATTAGCCGACTTAGAGGAAAATGCTCCCAATAAACGTTGTAGGCCGTTTCTTGCTGAATCCAATGATATACATAGTTTGGGGGTTACGATCATAGATGCGGCGGTGGGAGGGGGATAAGTAGCACTGTTACGCTGCGGCCCGGTCCTCCCCCATGATAAATGCGCGTAATGGCCTCTCTATTGCATCGCTCCTACTAGTCTATGCATTCAAATTATGTATTTCAGGAACGCTTATCTTATGTATTTTCGGTCGCTGAACACGATTTTTCAACTCTCAAGCCTTAATAATTGATAATTCTCATCATAATATACTATTTATGGTCAAAATTACAAACTTCATCTCATTCTGCAAGGAAACTAAGAAATGACTGAAATAAACGAAACTTGGGTTTCAAGAAATATATTATGATAGAATAAAGATAATATTCATATATGTTTATGTTCTATTGTTTTTATCTCAAATTAATTTATTGTGATGCGCTGCAGGCTAAATTATATTATTAATTGCACACTGGCCACGCTTACTTGATATAGTGGTCAGTTAATTTCCAAGAAATATTTGTGGAATTTCTTAGTTCTTCATGGTGGAAATGGAATTCATCATTTATTCATTATCATAATGATTTTGTTTAGTATGAAAATGTTAATCTTTCGTGAATCTTCAGTTTGTCGTGAACTTTTGAGAAATTATATCCAATATAATAATAGATATGTGTCAAATCAAAATGAAATGAAAATTTAAATATTCATTCATATTATTTCTAACAGTATTATTATAATGATATTTCACTAACTTTTGATTGATTCATCCATTATGGTATACCCGTTCAGACTGTTTTGAAATGGTAATAAGTTATTCAGTATCAAAATTTGGGATTCGAATAGTTTTGGGCCATGCCTGTTATTCTTTCCCAAACATATTCATATGATTTGTAATTTTATTCACAAATGAATGAATGTATGTATTCCTGCACGTAGCTAACGGATGGATTATTTCTTTATAGATTCTTGCATGTCACATTAATAAATCTCTGCCACAGATTTAGAAATCAAGTCTCGATGGTTTGGAGAGCATATTATTGGAGTGATTCTTTTACTCTGCTGCTGCTTCGTCTAATATGTTCTCTACCTTTGTTTGATTTTAGACCATAGACATGAAAAGCTATGTCCACCTGTATCACTCCATCTTTATTGAGAATTTTCATAACTCTTCTCATTACAATGTTTCCATAATCTTGCAGCGTATTGAAGTTTTGAAAAGTGAAGTAGGAGTTGAATTCAGGAGAGCCATGTCATCATTATGCGAATTTGTCAACGGTATTTAGGGATTTAGTCAAATCCACAACTAGTTTCACTTACAATTTCATGGGCCAAGTGAGATTAAGAGTTTTTATTTCAAATATCCATCAGATGTTGACAGAGATTGCGGTTATTGTAGAAATGCATGCTGCACTAAAACTTCAATGCTGAATTATCTTTAAACAGCTACCTAGTAAAAATACAGAGATCAGATCTTTTTGTTCTAGAATTAACTAAGACTAGGATTTTTGTTTGATTGCATCGTGGAGAATGAAAAACTCTGTTTCATTTTATAAGTGAGAATACACTTTTACAATTTGCCACAACTATGTTCAGATAAAAATCGTTGGAGACCGAATAACTATTTCTTTCTTTACGTCCAAAAGAGAATCACACACTTCTTCACTTGCTTCCAGACCATTGATAGCATTATGCAGATTCTGTTATCCATCAGAGTCTTGAAGAAAAATGTTATGTTCTCTTGAGAAGATTATGCTTCTGGAAATCATTCTCATCTCTCATTAGTCTTGTTTTACTTCATTAGATGACTTTCTTCACAATCTCCAGTGATATCCATAATGATGTCAACATACTTGAACAGAATATCTTTGATGGAAGATTTATTTATGTAGTAGCAGTCATTTTAGAAAAACCTTTGAAGAACTAGCTATTCTAATCACTCAGTTTTGATCGAATGAGGGTCTGCTCCAAAGCATGATCGGTTGTCACATTTATTAAATTTTCAAGGTTTCATTTGACAGAGAGTCAATGTATTGACTGTATAGAGTTAATGTTTCCTTATTGGAAATTATTTTCTACTTCTATGGGTATTTTTTTATATTTTCTAGATATAACACAGACTTTATAACATATTTTGTGTAATTGAATGAAAAAAGTATGGGATCTTCTCTCGTACAGTTTCTATGTGCAATACTAGAGTCCTTCCTTATGAGCATGAATACAATTTAAGATAATTTAAACTATGTTACAATAATCAGTCATAAATTTCAAGTAGTCATTGATTTTGATTCTAAAAAAAAACTCCACAAATAGCTCCTGACTTCTTTCAAATATACTTTGACAATCTCTCATATTTGAACCGTTCATGAGTCCTAGTAGTTGTTTCATTGAATTGATTGCTTGCTCTCACACCTTAATTATACTGATCTCCCCTCAATAGATTTCCAACAGTATTCTCTCCAAATATTTCAAATTCAACAGAGATATCTCTCATTCCACTTTCATTCAAGTACCACCCTTAGACAATCAGTCAAACTCAGCCAGATGGAAAGTATCTATTCGTAGATATAAGTTACAAAAATCAGTTGATAAAGCTGCGTTTACACCAAAGTTATTAACAAAATGTTAATAATAATAACTTAATCTTTATAGATTCTATTAGATTGAACGGAACTTGGCAAACACATATGTCCATCATATGTATGATAAGTTATGTTCAATCTAATAGAATCTGTAAAGATTAAGTAAGTTATATTAACATCTCCTTAATAACTTTGGTGCTAATAAACGCAGCTTTAGAGTTGTATTTCATTTGTAATCAAATATTTAGTCATATCACATGGGAGTAATTGGCATTATTTGTGCTTCAACTGTAAATTTATATTAAGAAAATATTTTACTCCTGTTACACGGTGCTTTATATGGGGTAGCCTATATTATTTGTTTAACTTACTCCATTACTTGACTTTCGCAATTCCAAAGTGATCATTGAACTAAATCGAATAATTATTCTCTCTTAATGGAATTTCAGTTTTTTATCGACTGAGAAACACATATAGGATTCCTAACAGGATGGTTTATCATTACAATGTAATCATAAATAATGATAATGAGATGAAGTTTGTAATTTTGACCATAATTAGTATATTATGATGAGAATTATCAATTATTAAGGCTTGAGAGTTGAAAAATCGTGTTCAGCGACCGAAAATACATAAGATAAGCGTTCCTGAAATACATAATTTGAATGCATAGACTAGTAGGAGCGATGCAATAGACAGGCCATTACGCGCATTTATCATGGGGGAGGACCGGGCCGCAGCGTAACAGTGCTACTTATCCCCCTCCCACCGCCGCATCTATGATCGTAACCCCCAAACTATATATATCATTGGATTCAGCAAGAAACGGCCTACAACGTTTATTGGGAGCATTTTCCTCTAAGTCGGCTAATTACTTGAATATTCGAGAAATAACAGAAAGTCCATAATAAAAAAATACATTTTTCGAGATATTTTATTTTTTTACGGAAAAACTATGCGGTTTATCGCAAAAATGTATAGGATCACATTGAAAGCCAGTTATGTGTACATAATATTGAGAAAAAATTAAAAGCTGTACTATGAATAGTAACTGCAGGACAGGCGATTTTATAAACGCGCGTTTTTTACAACTTACCCCCCTCCCCCCCAAGCTGTCGACCACCCTGGGACGTGACGACATCGAGTTTCATATACACTAAAGAGCCCCTAACAATAATCCGAAGTCAAATTCTCTGCCTCTCTCATGTATGCTC
The DNA here is from genome assembly GCF_014356525.2 of Nilaparvata lugens. Classification (NCBI taxonomy): domain Eukaryota; kingdom Metazoa; phylum Arthropoda; class Insecta; order Hemiptera; family Delphacidae; genus Nilaparvata; species Nilaparvata lugens. Next base: position 14,514 of record NW_024092154.1, on the reverse strand, counting down.
AATGTAAGCCAGCGCCTGGACTAAAAATGCGTTTAACAGACATGACTAACTATTCAGAAATGAAGCTTGATAAATTCTCTACAATATTTGTTCTGTGGTGATTTGTGATATCTCCAACAGTTTTCGAGATATACGCTCTTAAATGTGTAAAATTGTTGAAATAACAGCTTTTAATCCTATTTTTAGATGTTTCAGGGCCTACAACTCTCCAACAAGGCATCGTAAAAATGAATGCTCACCGTAGATTTGTAGAGCTTAGTTTTCTCTTCAATTTTATGTATTATTTCACTACTTAATGTTCTCCTTCTATTGTTATAGCAGATGGGGGGGGCGGTGAAATTTGAATTTTGTAACAATTGATCACTTGACAAAGAAATTTAAGTCTGGAACATCTGGTACACAATTTTTGACTTTGTTGCTTGATGGAGACTAGTTAGGAGGTAAACATAGCAAAAATACGCATCTCTAGCCCGTCTATTGAAGGTGTGGAACTGATAAGTTGACACTTGTTGCAGAGTTGAACATTTCACACCCAACATTGAATCTGCTATAACAATAGAGGGAAAACATTGAGTATTGAAATAATACATAAAATTGAAGAGAAAACAAAGTTTTACAAATCGACGGTGAGCATCCATTTTTACGATGCATTGTTGGAGAGTTGTAGGCCCTGAAACATCAAAAAATAGGATTAAAAACTGTTATTTTAACAATTTTACACTTTTAAGAACGTATATCTCGAAAACTGTTGGAGATATCACAAATCACCACAGAACAAATATTGTGGAAAATTCATCAAGCTTTATTTTTGAATAGTTAGTCATGTCGGTTGAACGCATTTTCTGCAAGATATGAGCGTGTAAGCAAAACCTTGAAAAATGTAACTTTTAAACCACCCTCATCCCTTTAGCACAAGGGGTAGGGATGGGGACTTTTGATATGTTCACCCCCTAACTGGTCTCAACAAAGCTGCGAAGTCAAAAATTGTGTTCAAAACATTCTCTCCAAATTCCTTTGTCAATTGGTCTATTTTTGCATAACTGAAGATCTCACACTCAACACTGAAGCTGCTGCAACAGTCGTGGGGATTTGCGTAAACTTGTGAAATTTATACATCAAATTGAAGAGAATTGGATGCTCTATAAGCTTAAATGATCAGCATGAATTTTTCCCATCGACATTCAAAAAGTTATAAGAGCAAAAATAGCAAAAAATTAAGGGAAAATATGTTTTTTCAAAAATGTCACATCTTTTAGAGCGGATACCTCGAAAAGTGAAAGAGATATAGAAAAAGTTGTTGAATCAATATTATAGGAAATTATGTAAGCTTTAATTTTTTATTGAATGTCATGTCTGTAGAATGCATAGTTTTCGGTTTATATGCGAGAAACCAAAAAATGGTACTTTCGAACCACCCCACCCCCTCAGCATAGTGCGTAGAGGTGGGCACTTTTGATATGTTTACCTCCTCACTACCTAAAACAGGACTGCAGGGTCAAAAATTGTCATCCAAACTTTTCCCTCAATACCATTTTTCGATCATTTATTGCCTGGACTATTTGTGTAAATTGGGAAATTCGATGATTTTTTTAAAAGTCGTCAAAACAGCTGTTCTACAGTTGAAATATCTCGACTATGTGTTCTTTTTATAAACTGCTCTACCTACCTCATGCACGAGAAGGAGGTTACAAAGTCCATTTCTCAAGGATTGGGTGGACCCCCCATTAGTTTCCCAGGAAAAAGACTCATGCCAGTTGATAGAGCAGATAAATAACTATACAGGGTATGAATTTGAAAAAAAAATCGGTCTAGTCATTTTTGAGAAAATCGTGAAAAACATGGTTTTTTAGTAATTATCTGCCATTTTTCTCAAGAATATTACGGAGCTCCTGCAATTTTCCCAGAAATGAGACTCATGTCAGTTGATAATGATTATAAATAGCTATCCATGGTATAAATTTGAAGAAAATCGTTAGAAAACTTGAAATTAGGGTACCTTAATTTTTTTGGAAAGGTTTTTTTTGGAAATTTTTTTCCTTACCTATGGTAATAGGGCAAGGAAAGTAAAAAGTAGCAGTAGTTGATACAGTATATACTTTAAGTACCTCAACATAATATTAATAATTCTACAAACACACTTTTTTCTATGTATTTCACTCGACATGCAGGTCAAATATTGAAACAGAGACCTCCATACATCATACCGAATCACAAATCCAAGATGGACTAAGACATGAAACATTAAAAGTAATCAAATGCAGCAATACACAAACCAAAAACACCCTCAACAATGGAGCCCAATAAGAGATATAAAAAATAAAGCACTTGATAAAAACTTGAAATTCGTCAAAAGGGAACACCGTCATCATAATGAAAAAAGACCTTGGCCAAAAAGCCATGGAATTCATTACTAACAACATAGAACAACTTAATCATTGTTGAGTCTGAATACCAAGTAACCATAAAGGAAATCATCAACAATGCAACACACATAATATCAACAACAGAAAAAAGCACCCTAAAAACAAATCCACCCATCAGCACCGACTCTACAAACACTCCCAAAATTACATAAACCCAACATTCCCATCCAACCCAATACTAGTAAAATCCTGCGTAGCACCGGCCTACTAACTTGCAAAACACCTAGACCATACCCTTAGAAACATAACGATCTAAATAGCAAGACACACCTCAAAAACAGTGATAAGCTTATCTCAAAACTGAAACCCACATTCCGTTCAACTCAACCCTAGTAGCATCCTTTGATATAACAAATATGTACACCAACATTCCAATCGATGAAACTATATCCATAATCAGAGAGCTCACGAAAAGTAGTTCACCAATAGAAAAAAACTAATGAAACTATTGAAATCCTGCAGACAATAACCAAACAAAACTATTTCACTTATGACAATAAGTTGGATACAAGATGAAGATTTAACCATGGGATCACCAATCAGTAACTTACTTGCAGAAATATACATTCAATACTTTGCAAACAAACACATCCTCAATAGTGAAATATCAAAGAAGATAGTATACTAGTATAGATACATGAATGATGTTATCATCCTCTTCAAGGGAAACCAGAGACAATATGAAGTAATCCGTAAACATATCAACAAGATCTACAAAAAATATAATTCAATTCTGAATATGAACAAAATAAATCCATAAACTTCCTCGACCTATCAATCACAAAAAAACATAGCTTCAACATTGGCAGGAAACCAACCACAACAGATACCCTAATCCACAACTCCTCCAACCACCCAACACAGCACAATCATGCAGCATTCAGAACCACGCTCCATAGACTCAACAAAGTACCCTTATCACCAGAAAACTACAAAAATGAGCTCAACACAATAAAATGCCTAGCACAGATTAATGGATACGACTCAAACCTAATAGACAAACTCAACCAGAAAACAAAAGCAAAAGTACATAAGTAAGAAACCAATCCAACAAATGACAGAAACCGCTTTGTAAGACACATATGTGAGACCTTCCCGTCTATAATATAATATTATATAGTCAATCTAATAAAATTGCCAGAGTATTTGAAAAAGCAGGCTACAATGTGGCTTTCAAAACTGAAAATAAACTAATGTTTACCCTCACCCCTAAATTCACCAACAACACCGACAATTACAACCTCCCTGGAGTGTACAAACTGAAATGCAAAGATTGTAATAATAAATTTTACATTGGCCGAAGTGTCAGATCATTTAAACAAAGATTTAAAGAACACATTCACGCACTGAAAACCAAAACTGAATCAGCTTTTGCAACACATTTGAACGAAACCGGGCACACCTACACAAACAAATACCAACCTCACCATACTAAACGCAAAAAGAAAAGGGCATGAATTAAATACATCAGAACAGTTTGAAATTTATAAAGCCACCATTCTCGATAAAAAAACATTAAATGAACAACTCAATTTCAAATCAAACAAACTTTTTGATTATATATAATAAAACCACGTGTTCTTCCTAACCAACAAAACAGTTCCTGTCGCCACTGTTGCAAATGATCGCGAGACACTCAAAAGTACTACAGCATAGAGAAACAATAGCGTAAGTAGATATCCTATGGTATAGGGAGTTTATGTCGCAACTTTTACTGTTATCTCAAGCCGATAGTCCACGTAGTTCTTACCCTTGAAGCTGTGTGACGCTGGTAATCTCTCATATTGTACTGTTCATACACTCTCACTCGGCCAAAACAGTAAAAATCGACAATAATCGACAGTAATCGGCTTGAGATAACAGTAGAAGTTACGACATAAACGCCCTATACCATGTGATATCTACTTATGCTATTGTTTCTCTATGACTACAGTCAGTAAGTGAACGAATTTGATTATTTACTTGAATATTTGACTGCATGTCGTGTGAAATACATAGAAAAAATCTGTTAATGCATCGCAGCTCGGAAGGGATCGAGAAACCATCATCTCTAATTTTACAAAGTCTTAGCCAGTTCATAGAACTCCTGAAAAGTGTAAATGGGGTTACTGATTTGGAATAGTTTCAGCCTCCGCTTGAAAACTTGATTTTTCAAACCTCTAAATTGTTCAGAGAGCGTATTAAATAGCTTCACACCAATAAATAGAAATGTTTTTTGCGTGCTAGCATACTTGTATCGGTTGGTGATCAAGTTCTTCCTGCTTCTAGTTTGATGTTCTTGGGATATTCCCTGCTTAACAAAATTATTTAAGTTTTCCTTCACATAGGTCAGTCATTGAAGCACAAAAATAGAGGGTAATGTCAATATTCCTAATTCTTTGAAACTCTCTTTAGATTGAGCGCGTTTTGACAGACCACAAATAAGCCTGATTACCTTCCTTTGAATTCGAAATAGTTTAATGCCTTTGATCCCCACAGTACAGTACCATAAGACAGATGGGACTGGATGTGAGCAAAGTAGACTACATTTAGAACATTAACACTGACACATGTCCTTAACTTTCTTCTATTGAGCTTTCCAGTGGTAACATCAACGTGCCAGGACCAACTCAAACAGTTGTCTGTCCCAGAAACTTGGAATCTTTTTCCGTATCTACCATTAGAAGTCAAGTAAATTTCAAATCTTGAACCTTGCACAGCAAGTTTGAGTTGCACCACCTCTCAATTGACTGAGTCTCTTGTGTAGACGCATTCAGGGAAACTTCTATACTAGTAGTCCTTTTCGTGAAGCTATGCGGCACTGGTAGTCTCTAATACTCTGTTAAGGTTCGAACCCACTAGAACGTATCAGACACGGACCGTGTCAGACCATGCCAGGCACGTAAAATAACAACTATGCCCACTACACCGGATCAACAGCGGTCTATGCCAGTACATTACGCGTATGGTACGCGTATGATACGGGTATGATACGCGTATGATACCCGGTCAGAAGTTGTTGGGAACGCGTCAGTTAGCAAGAGAATGTAGCGGTGAACTGGTTACCAACGCGGTGCATACGCGGTTACAACGGGGTTTGCAGGCGTCACGTGCCATGCAAGGACCGTTCCGTCACAGACAAAATATACTGGCCGACAAATGTTGACCTGGACGTGCATGGCACGCTCCGTGCTTGGCCGGTGACGGAACGGTCTAATGGGTGCATTACATATCAAATGATGCAAAGAATATTTTTTTGCATGTGTCGGTACGGGCACGGTCATGGTATGATACGTTCTAGTGGGTTCGGACCTTAATTCTTACACTCTCACCCGGTCAAAACAGTACCGTAATAATAGACAGTAATACTTTCTTCTCTCTGTGCTATGTGATATATGTTGTCAGGTTGGGGTTTTCTTATTTTTGGTAGTGGCCTAAGAGGAGATTTACTAAAATTACATGAAGTTTTACACTTGAAATGTCAAGCTGCACTCTGATTTTATTAATTATTAACTGGTAATGCTGCTAATATCTGTTCCGCTCTGGTCTATAACACGATGAGCCGTTACTACATTATTATGAGCTCTGCCATGCTACCAATTTATCCTAAATAGGTTGAATAGCATTTTTCACCTATTAACCTAAAGAAAGTTATCGGCTCCAAAATGGTAAATTCTTGATAAATTATGAATGGATCTATTGCTAATGAATAGGAAATCCAGTTTTCAGAGCAAATCAACTTATAATCTTCATAAGAATTTTGGCAATATACAACACAAATCCACAAAACAATACCTTACAACACTTAAACATATAGCATCATTACAAGCTAAAATACTTATCCATTTATATAGTTGAAAACAATGGCTATAGGCTTGTAGACACACAAATCAAATTATACAAAATTAGAACACCATAAAACTGTTCAAATCTCAAATTAAAACATTATAAATTTCAATTAAACAGAAAAATATTCAGAGAGCACAAAACACTTTCATAGCCAGCCACCATTTTTTTTAGAGAAGGGCTTACAAAGATAGCATTTTAGATGAAGCCAAAAACAGTGACGACGTTATGAACACATCATCGATATTAAATTCCAAAAAATTATAAATTACAAGTTTAGAATTTACATTTTACATTTGTTCTCAATAAAACTTTATTTCGAAACTGTTATTTTAAATTTATTTATCCTCTATGCTATTTATAATGATCTGTTAATTCTGTTAACTCTGTTTCGGTGATACCATGGAATGTGCAACACAATTATTTATGATAAATTCTCAGTTAAAAGTTGTCCGCATATCGATTACTCGGATATTTACTATCAAGTTTTATAGATCTCGAATTGAAGATTCGATTTTAATAGAGAAAAAATGTAATATTACAGCTCTTATATGAAAAATGAACTTCATTTCAAGTAAATCTGTCATAATAATTTAGACGGATAAGTAATTTATTTAATTTAATTTAATTTTTTATTATTTAATTTGATAATTTAGATGAATAATTTTGCAGGCAACTGATTTGTTTCAAAGCAACAACAGTAAAATTCAAATCTAGTTCAGTCTGATAGATAGATAAATAGGTCTAGATATATATATTACATCTGGTTGCCTAGCCTAACAATCTAAATTTGTTTTTTTTAGGTATTTATGTGTATTTAACCTTCTATTGTTGAATTTTAATAACCGTTCATTTGTTTTATTGTTGTGTTTCAGATGAGAGCAACTTGAAGATGTGATTGAACGAAGTTTGATTGCGCACAGTTTTTATAATTTCTTTCATTTTGATTATTTGACAAGTTGTTCGTTCATTTGTATCAAGTGACGATAATTATTATAATTACAATTTCTAGTTATAATATTTAGTTTAGTAGGTGACTATAATAATTATTGTAACGTGCTCCTTCTACATGTTGATGATTTCATTCTATAGATGTTGGATTATGTATGACTAGATGTTGACAAAGCTGTGTGCATTAGTATCATGTGAGCTACTAAATAAAATTATCTCCAGATGAGTATCATCAAAATTTAATTTTCGGTTGATCGGATGGAAATTTCCAATGTATTTGATATTGGAATTGATGCAAGAAAGATGTCTATAAAATATTATATACTTTATTGTTACCTATGTGATGCATCCTTTGATTTGCATATTCATCTTAACTACAATATTGGAAGTATGATATTTTTTAAGATGACGACTATTCAAATTGATGAAATTTTTATTCATTGCGGTACAGGCTACATATAAAACTATGTACTATATTAACTATATTAATTTTATTCTATGTAACAGTAAAAGTCCAAGTATCTTCATCTCTTATATTTACATTTGATTCAGTTAACAATTTTATACTTCTTTGCGATGGATATTCTATATTTAGTTTTTTTAGAATTCGGATTTTCCTGGCTTTTCTTGTTTTGATAGTTATTCACGTCATGTAGATGATAGTTTTCCAATAAATAAGAACTTGAGGTTTTTGTAATTGTTACATGAAAATGTCCAACATATTCTAGCTTTTATTTGAAATCTTGTTCAAAAGAAATGTTGAATTCGATTATTCACATTAGAAATTCCATTGGTATTTTCGTTTAGAACTGACATCTCACAAAACATAATTCAGTACAAACTAAGACACCTCAATTGCTCTACTCAAAGTTCTGTTCCATCCTTTATCATATAATATTAATTATGCGTGCAATCATCCCAGTTTAATACTCATAAACACGTTTTCCAAATGTATAAAGATATTGTGTGTTATTTGTAAAATTATTATTTGAGATTCAAGATTTAGTAATAAATGTACGCATTTGCATAAATGTAAAAAAGTTTTGTTTTTATTACATGTTTCCACATGTGTTTGTAAGTGATTTCTGATTGATTAGAAATTAGGTCGTAATTTTTTGAAAATGTAGGGAGTCATTTTAATCCACAATATTGTGACCTGTAACTGCAATGGAAGGGACTGTGAAGGGGGGGAGGGTGCTGGGGCGGAGGAGAGTGAAGATGGTGGGAAAATACTTCATGCTGAATAGCACAAGACAGAGAGAAATGGAGGAGGAATATATATGTACTTGCGCTAGGGAAGAATATTGATGATGATGCTTAAAAAAAGCTTTAATAATAAGAAACTTGAGAAAATTGAAAACAGGCCTACACGTTCGTGGGGTTTTGAAATTTAATTAATTATTCAATATGCGTTCTATAGGAGTTTAATACTCATAAACACGTTTTATGTAGTAAAGTATTTACTACTTAGTATTTCATTTCGACTGACCCGTAAAATACAATTGTATTATTTTGAGAACAAAACTCAGACGACATATTTCCAAATATTTTAGTGAAAACAACTGCGGAGTATCTTGAACAGTAAAATTATACAAGCAAATCAAAAAACACTCAAATTTTGGCGGCTGTCTTGTTTTTGAAGTGTGCTTTTGCGATTTCGACTGATCAACATTTAAGGTCTTCCACGGTTGTATGTAGAAAATGACCACGGAAGTATACTTGCGTCAAATAATACTAAGAAGATTATCTCTATTATCTTGTTGCAAACTCAATGCATGTCTTTGTGTTTCTATCATTCGACAAAGCAGATAGCGCTATCCTTCTCCACCATCGCAAGGTTGTCAGATCGTTTTTCAACAATGTAGAATAATATAATCAAATTAACAAAATATTTAATCTCAATAATTATAAAAATGTATCATTAAATCATTGAAAAATATTCTTTCTTGACGAATAAAATACAATTGATTATTTTAAACAAGAATGAGCAGTTAATATTACATAAGTTATACGGGTATCAGCTAACCTCTTTAGAAGGCAATGACATGGCAGAAAATCGGCAACACTGTTGCAATTTCCACTCTAGGGCCCGGTCGCACAAAAGCCGGTTAAATTTTAACCGTGATTAATTCTACGAGAACCAATCAGAGAAAGCGTTTTTGAAAAGACGGTTCGATTAGTTCATTCCAAGCAATGTTCTGATTTTCAAAGAAACATAAAATGTGTTGCATTATTATTATTAATTTATGCTCACTTCTATTTATTTATTCAACAGAGACAAAATCACAATCATTAAATGATTGGAGATGAAAAAACAGGCTTATAGCCCTTACTATACTATATCATTCACGAATTTTGATTGAAAATTAGTCCTAAACATGTAATGATTCCTCACCACTTTCAAACTTTTTTGAATGAATAACATTTTGATTAGGAAAAATAATTGAGGTTTGAGGAATATTTCTCAAGCTATGAATCAATTTGAATTGCAGTAGCTACAACTGATTATTTGTAAGCGAAAAGCCACACTAGGCGTTTTTTCAGTCGAGAGTAGAAGCACTCAGATTGGCCGATTGGTTTGGCGTATCAAGTTAGCTTCCAGTCCAGCCTATCAGAGAGCTTCCTGTCGTGCCACCTGATAAAACGTCTCGTGTGGCTTGGCCCGTAAACTTAAACTCCGATTTCTCCACTTCTATTTTAAATATTTTTTATTTCTTTACTAACAATGTTATCACAAATTTACCTTATTTTATTTTTTAACTTATATTTTAGATTTTGAAAGTAATATTGTGAATGTATTGAGCTCCACCAAAAAATCATATCAATGTTCACCTCAAATGTCCAAATATTTTTACAATTGCGTAGGTTGAATCGGCTTATAATCTGATCACAGAAAGCCTTGTTTAATGACGTCAAATCGAAAGCAAACGATTAGACTGGCATGAAAGACCTCATTCCAGCCACGCTGGTGTTCTGCTGTCAAGTATTTACGCATGACTTTTCCTCATAATTAACCCAAATCTCCACAATTCAAAATGACTTATTGAAGGCAAGCAATCGAGCAATAGATGAAGATTGTTATCATACATTGTAATTCATGAATTTTATGTTCAGTTTCTCTGTGGGCTTGTACAGGCACCTAGATTTTGAAAACAAACATGTAAATCATTTTTTTCTTTGAATAAGTTATGCGAAACTGGCAGATGGTGGTGTGTGATTTATTGGATGATTTGGTTGAATATACGAGATGTTAATTCCTCTGTTATGTAAGATGCTCTGGAAAATTAACTCTATTTTAAACTACTGTTGAAAATACTCATTTTAGGTGGCCTGATAGTTTTCAGTTTCAACTCGCATAGGATTACCTATTTTAGCCAATAAAGTCAGTTTCAGTTATAAGTTTGGATCGCATATTTTATGTAAGGTCCATATTTCATGAAGAGACGAAAGCACAAAGTAACAGACGGAGAAAAAACCAAGCGTCAGAATGCAGACGTGATCTGACATATGCAGACAGACTGAGTCTGTGGTTGCAACATTCGAAAACTAGGGAAAGGATTCTCCTCCGTCTGTTATTGTGCGCGATTGCCTTGGAACTTGAAAGGAGCACACTTTTTCAGCTGTTGTGAAGTTGTACGTTATTTCTGATATCTATATATTTTAAATAGTAGACAAACTATTGCAAATTTTCAAATTACTTTTCTGTAGTGCGGCTGTAAACTAGGCAAATTTTGTGGGTTCCAGTCCTGAGAACTCTTCAGGAGATTTTTTAGCAAGTATCTGCCTCCAATAAACTTCACTATGCTCAGTATCATTGACTACTATCCTTCTCAAGCCGCGTTTACACCAAAGTTATCAGCAAAATGTTTATTTCTCCGTCCTTAAAGATTCTATTAGATTGAACATAACTTACCATACACATGATGAACATATATGTGTTTGTCAAGTTCCGTTCAATCTAATAGAATCAGTAAGGACGGAAAAATAAACATTTTGTTAATAACTTTGGTTTAAACGCAGGTTAAGTAAAACCATTTACATTTTCTCTAACAAAAGATTCAATAGAAACCATACTATAGCTTAAGGTAATGTGTGATAGAGGGGTTAGCGTTAGAGTTGAGAGTTAGAGTTTAAATATAAACCTTTCTTTTCTGTTTCTTAGCTTCATCGTAGGAAAAACAGATTTGAGTTTTCATGTAAAAGTTGAGTTTATTCATTTATATACAGTAAGTACATTATCAAAATTAGGTACTTATCAAGTTAACCTATCAATCACCCGGAAGATTGTGCTGTGAGTCCCTAGAGACTCTTATTATTGCCATCATTGGAACTTATTCCAACCAGAAATCTATTGGAACGTTGGTTGAATATATATTACCCCAGAGAAAATAGAATACTTATTCTTTATTCGTTTGTCTCTGATTACACTCCGATTTTGAGAGCTTTACATCTCTGAATTTGTTGATTTTCTCGCGGACTGCTAGACTACAACTACTGTACCGTATTCAAATATTGGGGAAATATTAGACTACTTATTCTTATTTTGAGACTGCATCTGTGAAGCGGCCATTCTTGTGTCTGAAGATAATAGAATAGAGTAAAAAATATTCTAAAAAATTATATAATGCCGTACGAACTGCGGTTGTCTAGTCTATTTCTACTATCTTCATTCCTCTTAGAAACTAGATATGCTAGATCCTGATACCATGATTGTTGCCTGTGGAAATGGAGAGATACTTTCACTCGTACATTACCGTACCGTACTACTTTATTAGACTACATTACATTTCATTACTGTGTTGAACAATGTAGTGTACGAAACTGAATTTTCAAGTAGATTAAATGAGATAGATAGGAGGATTATAATATGAAGAGTTATATTAGGTTAGAAATTACTGGGATATTGCAATTATTCAAATGCTAATGAATTAATAATTATCAATAAACGAGAATCCAAATTAAATGCTGTAAATCTATTATATTATGTAAATCTGTATTCCCGGGCTGACAAATAATTCTTGAATAGTGGCGCTCAAATTTCCATCTAGCTGTTTACCCTGTCGTCAATATTTGCAGTACCGTAGCAGAAGTCTTCGGGGTGATTTACAGCATGTAGCCTAATTTGGATTTTCGTTTAATAATAATTAGTTATATAAAGAATAAGAATGAAAATTGATATCACGAGTTGATAAGGCCTAATTAAAATTTCCTGAGTTGAAATTATTGTTTCAAGAATTCCCTTTTTTATGAGATTCACCACTCTGAAAAGTCATTAGTAACTCTATGTTTGGTTTTAGATTCTAGATAGCTTGGAATTTTCAATAAAAGTTCTCAATTGAATAATACTTGCCAAATTGATAAACTGAAAATTCATCTACTCAATGAATCACAGATCTAATTCAACATATCAACAAACATTGACCGATTCAGAATTGGTTTGAAGTTTTAAAAGAGCGCTGATCTCAGAGGTAGATAGTTTTGGGACAAGCTGTTAAGAACACTATCACATGTTCCATAATGTTATGTAATTATTGTTCCTTGAAGAATGCCGGGTTGTGAACTAAGGTAATTCATAAAAGGTTTCAACACGTCCCTTGTGTTTCCAGAATTTCAAGGGAGACAAACATAACCTTGAGAGTGAGTAGTTAAGTAAGAGAAATAATATGTAGAAGAAGAAGATAAGCAATGTGATAGAGGTATCAACATCTTTGATTTGATTCTGCTGCTAGTTCATGCATGGAGAAAAATTTGAAAAAAATCGGTAGATAAGATTCTGCGAGACAAATTCCCTTCAGATAAACAAACAATTTTTTCTTCTTCATGTAATTTGATACAGGAAAGTGGTTGAATTCTTTTGTGAAATTTGATTTCATGTGAATACCAGAGAAGACTTCCTCCTTAAAATGAATCTACTCAGTTCTCACTTGGCGACTCACAGAAGCCTAATCTCATGTCTTATCTGTACCTTTGCACATACAATGGTAAATTTAGAGAATAGCCTCTCTCCCACATTCACAGACCTATAGTATTCTTGGGTGAATTCTACTCCATCTGTAAAACTGATGTAATAATATATCACTAGCACACCTATTTAACATAATGTATGGTATTCATAGACTGTAATAATTTTATTATTTCAAGGGAGGAGAATATAGCTGATAATTAAAATAAATGATGCTCCACACTTCAACCGTCATAGAACTATAATATACAGGGCTGGCCAGACTCCAGACACCCCATTCCTCCACCATCCTCAAGCACGAGTATGCACCACCCTCTGGATATCTCAAATTTTGAGTACCACCCCCATAAGTCATCCTCGCTAAAAAGGTGTTCAGTCATTTTATATTAAACACTGCTGACCTCTTTTTCTTGGGACCCTCCCAAAAAGGTTTTATTTAGCCCCCAAGAATATCGCTCCCTCTCCCCCTGTGAGCGCTCCTGGGTTATGGATAAGTTTATACAGAGTGGGTGAAAAGTCCGAGAACGGCTTAATATCTCATACACAAAGGTAATTTGATGGTAGGTGTGATTGGGGATCCTAATCAAATTGAAAATTCTACTTCACTATGAGTTTAAAAATCTGGTCCGCCATGTTGGATCCACCATATTAATTGCAACTTTATTTTTACTTTCCTTGCCCTATTACCATAGGTAAGGAAAGTATTGCTTTCCAAAAAAATTTAAGGTACCCTAATTTCATGTTTTCTATACGTTTCAAGGTCCCTTGAGTCCAAAAACATGATTTTTGGGTGTTGGTCTGTGTGTGTGTATGTGTGTGTGTGTGTGTGTGTGTGTGTGTGTGGTGTGTGTGGTGTGTGTGTGGTGTGTGTGGTGTGTGTGTGTGTGTGTGTGTGTGTGTGTGTGTGTGTGTGTGTGGTGTGTGTGGTGTGTGTGTGTGTGTGTGTGTGTGTGTGTGTGTGTGTGTGTGTGTGTGTGTGTGTGTGGTGTGTGTGTGTGGTGTGTGTGTGTGGTGTGTGTGTGTGTGGTGTGTGTGGTGTGTGTGTGTGTGTGTGTGTGTGTGTGGTGTGTGTGTGTGTGTGTGTGGTGTGTGTGTGTGTGTGTGTGTGTATGTGTGTGTGTGTGTATGTCTGTGAACACGATAACTCCATTCCTAATTAACCGATTGACTTGAAATTTTAAACTTAAGGTCCTCATACCATGAGGATCCGACAATAAGAGATTCAATAAAATTGAATCCAAGATGGCGGAAAAAATGGCGGATAATTACTAAAAAACCATGTTTTTCACGTTTTTCTCGAAACCGCTCTAACGATTTTTTTCAAATTTATACCATGGATAGCTATTTATAAGC
>NW_024092153.1:0-17787 GCF_014356525.2 Nilaparvata lugens | reverse complement strand
AATATCAACTTCACAACTACACAAAAAAAGGAATGTTCAAGTTTTAAACGGTTATATTTATTTTTAAAAATAGTGCACCAAACCAATTTTATATCAAATTTAACTCACAGAAGTATCAAGTTTATGATGATGTATTATAAGTTGATGTTCTATGTACCCTCCTTTCGAGGCTCGGACGACATCTAGACGGTAGCAAAATTCATCCCATACTGTTCGCCAGATGCTCTTTCGGACTGTAGCTACTGCATCAGTTATCCTGGTTTTCAGCTCCTCCATATCAGGGTACAAGGGAGAAACATAAACAAGATCTTTAACGTATCCCCACAGGAAAAAATCACACGGTGTTATGTCAGGGGACCGTGGAGGCCAGGAATGCATAGCATTGCGGTCCTGTGCGCCCTATCCAAGGCAAGTTGATGTTAATAATAATAATATAATCATAATAAATAATAATAATAATAATAATAATAATAATAATGAATAATGATAATAATACTAATAATAATATAATAACGAGTGACCTGGCTGGCTCAGGTCAGGAGTCAGAGTTTTTCAGGTCGCAACTGATCAATTTCAGGGCCTCTGACATGACCTAACGACTGCTTTTTAGACAGCCGGGACCGGGCTTAACGTGTCCATCCGAAACACGGGTTCCTCAAGTTGGTGTTGAGGAACTGGCGTACATCCTTGTGTCATCAAAAGGAGGGCACATAGAACACTTATAACACACTAGCTGTCAGGCTCGCTTCGCTCGCCATATCCGTCTAACCAGAGGGCTCCGCCCTCTGGACCCCCGACTAGATCATCCAAAAATGAGATCAGAAGGCTCGCTTCGCTCGCCTGCATTTTTCATTTGAGCATGCTTCATTCCATCAGAAGGCAAAGTACTGAGAAAACTCAGAAAAGCTGAGAAAAACGTTGGAAAAACGCTGATTTTGGGCGTATCTTTGATGAAATATTAAAGTCACCTCATCACAAAATTTTCAGATCCTTGCTAAACCTCTGTACCAAACTTGAACATTTTCTGTCTATTACTTGATGAAAGAACGGAGAAAACGCAAAAAACCGCTAATTTTGGGCGTATCTTTGGCTTTATTTCAAATTCCTTCTGACACAACATTATTACACCCTAGCTGAGCTTCTGTACTAGATTTGGCATTTTCTGTTCATTTCTTCTTGATAAAGCTGAGAAAACGCTAAAAAACGTTGGAAAAACGCAGATTTTGGGCGTATCTTCGTTCCCAATGCGTCTCTAAAGGGCCAACTGAACATACCTATCAAATTTGAACGTTTTTGGTCTGGTAGATTTTTAATTCTGCGAGTGAGTGAGTGCCATTTCGCTTTTATATAATTATATAGATCATCATAAACGTGTTACTTCTGTGAGTAATTTGATGTAAAATTGGTTTGTGTGCACCATTTTTTCAAATAAATATAGCTGTTTAAAATTGGGTCATTCTTTTTGAAACTCCCGCTAGTTTGATGAAGCGTAACTGTTTCTTCATCATATTATGAACTGTATTTTGAAATATTCAATTTTTAGACATCATTATTTTTGAAACCGATACTCACAATCTGAAACTGAACGCATGTGCACAGACGCAATACAGTTCCAACCAAATTCATTCATCCCTCTATTACTACTTTATAATATATATAGTCAAAATTATTGATATCGTAGTTTGACAAGTTAACAATTTGTAAAAATGCTATCAGGAAATAGAATTCAATGCCAGGTGTTAGTTCTATCATAGAGAAAAGATAGCATAAGCTTATAGCATTTAGCATATAGCACATGAGCAAATAATATAGCATAAACTTATGAAATCACATCACTTATATGGGCGACTTCATTCATATTAATAAAAGCAATATAAAACTTGTAGTACTCTTTTTACGTATTTAAAAACTTATAACTAAACTTATGCTATATTCTCGCTATGGTTGTATTGAATGGTAAATTACAATTGTTCACATCTTCACAATACAGCATTGAAATGAAGGCTTGAGAAATAAGCATCTAAACAATATTGACAAGCTTAACTTGACAATGAATTGGAACTCAATAAAACTGGCAACTGTAAATAGAATGAGAAGGAACAAAAAATGATTGATTTAATGCCTTTATCAAGGGCGGAATTAGGTGCCAGGTCCTTCTTACCATACAACCCTGCAAGAGAGAGTGTGTGTTAGAAGGAGAGTCAGTGAAAGGGTTACAGTTGAAGAAAGAGAGAGAGTGTGAGAGAAAAATATAAATACAAAGAGAGAGAGAGAGAGTGAATGAGTGAAAGAGGTACATTTGAAGAGAGAGATTGATTGATTGATTGATTGAGTACTTTATTTATGTAGATTACAATATATACTGGCTTATACACTTATATACAATAGCTTACAATAGAGCAAAATTGCTGAATTTACAAAATATGGACTGAGAAAATAATCATTGAACTGTATATGATATGAAAAAAAGCAATTTGTAATAACTATATATAATTGTATTGTTATGCATCTACATAAATTGGCGGAGCTTTGGACATATCAATGTCCATTCTTCGGAAAGAATATTAAAAATATCCTTTCCACTAATTCTCTACCAAAACGTTAATTTCATTAATTCAACTAAGGAATAATTATTTATAAAAGGGGAGAAGGAGAGAGAAAAAGATAAATTTCAAGAGAGATTGATTGCTTGATCATTTGCCGTTATTAGGGCGGAGTTGGGACTCCTGGTCCTCTTTGCCAGAGAGAGATAGTGTGAGTGAGAGAAAGAATTACAGTTGAAGAGAGAGGGGAAGCGAGAAAAAGATAAACTTCAAGAGAGAAGAGGAACTGTCAGTTTATGATATTCTTCTACCTATCATACATCATGATTAATGCTCACATCTCCCGCTGGAAAAGTATAGTGCATCCTTCTCTAAAGCGCCTGCAACTTGAACACTGATCAAAAACTTTCAAGTTTATTTTAGTTGGCAAGTTACCCGCCAGGGGTCGTCCAAGAAGCGACAGCCGGCTGATAAAACAAACTTTTCGCACGTCACCAAATTTATTCCTGAAACTTGTCGCTCCGTGAAACAAGATAAGTGGAATCCGGAACACTGGCATACATTCTCAAATACATAAGCGGTTTCTCGCTTACTGTGGCTCTTTCTTTCTCTGTTCTAGCGGTCTCTCACTCTCTGTCTCTCTCTTTCCCTCTCAATCTATCTTCTCCTTATCACCATTATCCACTCAATGATTTCCTGACTCTTTCTACTCTTTCATATCTCTTTCTCACACTCTCTCACACACTCTCTCTCCCTCTTTCTCTCTCTCTCTCTCTCTCTCTCTCTCTCTCTCTCTCTCTCTCTCTCTCTCTCTCTCTCTAATTTGGTAGAGAGTTAGTGGGAAGGATACTTCGAATATTCTTTCCGAAGAATGGTCATTGATATGTCCAAAGCTCCGCCAATTTATGCATAACAATTTTATCTATTTTATCTATAGTTATTACAAATTGCTTTTTTTCATATCATATACAGCTCAATAATTGTTTTCTTAATATTTATATTTTGTAAATTCATCCATAATTTTGCTGTATTGTAAACTATTGTATATAAGTGTAAAAGCCAGTATATATTGTAATCTACATAAATAAAGTACTCAATCAATCTCTCTCTCTCTCTCTCTCTCTCTCTCTCTCTCTCTCTCTCTCTCTCTCTCTCTCTCTCAGTCGTTCTAGTATATTTTTATAGTACAGTATTTTCAAAGTATATTTTTCTAGTATAGATTATATTTCCCTTTCTCTGTAGTAGCCTTCTTACACTGTAATGGCTCCTATTTATTTTCTCTTGGTCAGTCTTATATTGCTTATTATATTGTCTCTTCATTTTCATACATTTCTTCTTTCCATGTATTTCTCCTCTCCCCTCTCTCCTTGTATTTCTTCCTCCAATTCCTCCTCTTACTCTTCCTGCTCTTCTTCATTGTATCCTCCTCTCCTGCTATTTGTAACTGTTCATTTTCTTCCAATTTTCTATCATATCTATATCTCCTTCTTCATTTCTGTGTCTTCCACTCACTGTATTTCTCCGATTTACTTTTCTTTTCCGCTCTCTTCAATATATTTCTCACTCATCTCCCCATTTCTTATCATCAGTTTTTTCTCCCTCCACTCTATCCTTTTTCCTCTTCTCTATCATATTTAAATTTCTTCTTCATTCCAGTGTCTTCCTCTCACTTTATTTCTCCGATTTGCATTTCTTTTTCTCTTTTTTCAATATATTTCTCACTCAACTCCCCATTTCTTATTATCAGTTATTTTTCTTCCTCTTCTTCGTCCTTTTTCCTACTCTCCAATATTACTTCCCTATGAATTATCTTTTATCTAATATAGTTTTCATTCCTTTTATTACTTCCTTCTTGCTCAATCTTCTGTTCATTGTTTTTTCCTTTCATCTTCCCTCTCTATTTCTTATACCTTATCATCTAAACAAATTCTGTCTATGCTCGTCCCCCTCTCCTCTCCACTCTTCATCTTCTCATCTTCCCGATCTTCTATCACCCCTTAAATTCTTCTCTCTATAGTTCTGAACCACCTCGATCAATTCCATCCTCCCTAATGTTTGTGAGGAGAATTAAGAAATTAAGAAAAGCAGGTGAATGTATCAGAAGGAGGACATGATAATGAACAGAAAGAGAGAAGAACAAAGAACTCTGATCTATTGATTTTCTCTAGATTTATTCTTTTACCCCCTTTAATTCTTCACCTTCTATTTCTGAACTTCCTCGCTCAATTCCTACCTTCATAATGTTTGTAAAGAGGATTACGACACAAGTGAAACAGGTAAAGGTACAAGAAAAAGAACATGATAACAAAGAGAAAGAAGGAAAGTCAAAGAGCTCTGATCGAATTACTTCCTCTAGATTTATTCTTCTACCCCCTTTAATTCTTCACCTTATATTTCTGAACCATCTCGATCAATCCCTTCATCCCTAATGTTTGTAAGGAGGATTAAAGCATCTAGTGAAACAGATAAATGTATAAGAAGAAGAACATGATAACAAAGAGAAAGAGAGCAGAATTAGAACTCTGTCTGATCAAGCTACGTTGTGAAAATAATTAAGGACTGAAATTTTGTGAAGTGAACAACTACAAGACTTGACCTATTTCGCACTATGTGTAACCTTATCTAAATTTGGGAGAGGAATAGCACAAGGTTACCTTATTTTTTCTCATTTTGATGATGTACTTATTGTATCAATCAATCAATCATGTCTCTCTAAATTTCCCCTCCTCTTCCAATTCTACCCCCCCTCCTTTTACCGATCGTTGTTCTCGAAATAGTGTTCCAAGGAAGCTAACAGTCTGCAGCCAACTGTCAACATTCCATATAGATAACCTGAATTCTTCCCATTCATCAAATGCTGACAGATTTAAGTGGATTCAATGTGTAGTAATAGAAGAGAAAGATTCTTCAGTATTCCTTATAAATAGCCTGAATCCTACACATTCAATCAAGTCTGACAGATTAAAGTGGATTTAAAGAGGAGAGAGACGGCTACGTCCAAAAACTACCTTTGGAAAAAGCATATTTTTTATTATTTATTTACAATGCAAATGACACTAATGTAATAAATCAAATTAAATCATATCAAATTTATTCCCTTCAACACTTTACAAAATGTATGTACATTGCACTGCACAACATTAAATACAGTACTACTACAACATAACATAAAATTCATAAGCATAGCATAAAAAATACTATAGTAACAATAGTAACAATTTGTTGTTCTGTACAAAATACAGAATATGACAGCGATGAGAAATACCCTTACATAGGCTATTGCCTGTGAGTAAGGGTGAATCTGGATTAAATGATTAAGATGAAACTTGTATGAGAACTTAACAGATAAGGATAGTAAAGAAATAAAGAGATTTGAAATTTAGTTTATCTTATTGAAAAATAGAAGATTCTATGATTCTTATAGAATAACATTGGTAGATAAAATAATAAGGTAGTCCTTGTGCTATTTTTCTTCCAAATTTATAGGTGACAAAGACGGATTTAGGCTTCGCACAAAATAATGAGAAGTAACTTTTTCGATAATTACACATTATTGAATGAAAAGGTCTTGATATTGACAAAACCACTAATTGAAAAAATCTGGTGTGATACACTCACACAACTTTCCTTGCTCACAGACTGAACTGCAAACCTATATTCTTAAACGAGAATAATTTAGGGGAATAACATAATGACGATTGGCGGCTACATATTTAAAACTACGATCAGACTTCTGTATATGTGTATAATATATAATTATTGTTTCCAGAGTACTTTTTTCTTTGTGTAAATTGTGAAATTCGATGATTTTTTAAAAGTCGTCAAAACAGCTGTTCTACAGATGAAATATCTCGACTATGTGTTCTTTTTATAAACTGCTCTACCTAACTACCTCATGCACGAGAGGGAGTTTATAAAAGTCCATTTCTCAAGGATGGGGTGGACTCTATTAGTTTCCCAGAAAAAAAGACTCATGCCAGTTGATAGAGCTGATAAATAAGTATAGAGGGTATGAATTTGAAATAAATCGGTCGACATTTTTGAGAAAATACATGGTTTTTTAGTAACTATCCGCCATGTTTCTCAAGAATATTACGGAGCTCCTTCAATTTTCCCAGAAATGAGACTCATGTCAGATGATAGGGCTTATGAATAGCTATCCATGCTATAAATTTGAAGAAAATCGTTAGAGCCGTTTTCGAGAAAACCGTGAAAACATGGTTTTTTAGAAATTATCCGCCATTTTTCTCAAGAATATTACGGAGCTCCTGCAATTTTCCCAGAAATGAGACTCATGTCAGTTGATAGGGCTTATAAATAGCTATCCATCCTATAAATTTGAAGAAAATCGTTATAGCCGTTTTCGAAAAAAACCGTGAAAATCATGGTTTTTTAGTAATTATCCGCCATTTTTCTCAAGAAATTACGTAGCTCCTGCAATTTTAAATGATGACAGATTTTAAGTGGATTCATTGAGTTATAATAGGAGAGTAATACTCTTCAGTATTCCTTATAGGTAACCTGATCCCTACCCATTCAATCAATTCTGACAGATTAAAATGAATTTTAGCATTAGTAGGAGAGTGAGACTTATCAGTATTCCCCATAAATAACCTGAACCCTAACTATTCAATTAATCCTGACAGATTATAGTGAACTCAAAGTGGAGTGAGACTCTTCAGCATTCCTTATTAATAACCTGAATCCTACACATTTAATCAATTCTGAAAGAGTAAAGTGAATTTAAGGAGTAGTAATCGGAGATCGGGACTCTTCAGCATTCCTTATAAATAATCTGTACCCTAACCATTCAATTAATTCTGACAGATTAAAGTGAATTGAAGGAGTATTGAAAGGAGAGGTTGAATCTTCAGCATCCCTTATGAATTGCAACAACATATCCTATTCAACAAATACTGACAAATTGATGTGGGTCTTACAGTAGCAGCTGTGAATGAAGTCTATCCAACCACCCACCTTGCCCTATTGTTGTAAGACGTAAGATGTAAGACGCCCATCAGAATGTTGCAACTTCTTGTCAGTAGTTGACTTGCCTGGTGCGATGTTGCTGTACATTCTCTGTTCTATTAATTATTAGATTGATGGATATAACAGTGTCTGCTCAGGACACTGGATTCGTTAATCAAGTCGACTGATTTTGTTGATTAATTTGTTGCTGTGTTGTGTGTCATCAATCTTGATGGATCGAATTTTGAAGCTGGAAATGTTGAAGCTCTTCTTTTTTACTATTCTTATGATAATCTTAACTTTTAGAAGAGGGCGAACGTAGATGATAATGAAAACTATTTAAGCTAGAAACAGTAAACAGTCCAAAACCCCTTTTTTTCTCTGCATTTAGTCACACAAATAATGCAAATTTTGAGGCTACTTTCGATAACTACTTCAATACCTTCACACACATGAAGAGTGTTAAACATAAAAGTCAAAAATAAACTAGTTCTGTGAAAAGTAGACCTCTACAGTTATAAACCACAGTCTCCTCTAATACTGTCCATCAGAGTAAACTCTGTCCTGTCCTGTCGTGTCGGCGAGATATCGGTGTATAAACGACTAATGGCTGTTTGGGTTGTTGTATCGACAATGCTAATGATTTGATGTAAACAGCTATGCTACTATCATCAAAAGCTTACCGAGTTGGAAGCAGAAAAAAGTCGGGAGAAAATACTATGCTACTTCAAGTTATCAATTGCATGCCTTACTGCATGCAATTAATAGTCCACACAACAGCTGTTTTTTCACTAAGTTACATTGAGATATTGGATTGCATGCAATTTATAATCCACTCGATAGCTGATTTATAATGAATAATTCCATAGTCTGATTTTTACTCTAATATTGGCGTATGAAGGAGGCTACTTTTCCTTTTATATTATCCTTGAAATGCAACATTTCAAAAAACATGTATAAACGTCGACGCGCAATTTAAAAAGGAACATACCTGTCAAATTTCATGAAAATCTATTACCGCGTTTTGCCGTAAATGCGGAGCATAAATATAAGCATTAAGAGAAATGCAAAACCATCGACTTGAATCTTAGACCTCACTTTGCTCGGTCAATAAACCTTTGAAACATATAAATTCAAGCATAAAATAATAAAAGTAACTTTTTCAAAAATTACAAATTATTGAATGAAATTGATTTCAAAACCACTAATTTAAGAAAAAAATTGATATACTAGTTTATGTATAGTAAAGTTAATGACTAGTAAAGTTTATCAGTAAAAGCTGTCCCTATCCCAAATTTTGATAGATATATTTCTAAAAATTGTGTTATAATATTTGAATTATAAGTGAAGTGGGCATTTACATTCTACCGTCGTCTACCAAGTCATCCTATTGGAATGTGTGTGTTTTTTCTTACTATATCGACTCAAGTTCGCAAACAAAGCAATCAAACGACATTAACTCTATACATGAAACCTTATTGAAGGCTCAAAATCGATCAGGACTCGTATTGACGCATGTCTAATTATAGAATGACTGATATACTATTATTTTATTCATGGAAGACATGGATGCAGAAGCTTGAATTACTTGAAAAATCTAATAAAACAGTTAGTCAGTTAGTTATGTTGTTACGCCACTATCAATCTCTAGTAAACTGAACGTTCAAAAATTTAAGCAGCAGAATAAAAAGACAGTATGGCTGAAGCTTCACGATTGGTCATGTACTGTTGACCAATGATGCTTTACTGAGGTTCAGCTTCACTGTCATTGGCGGAAAATAGTCAAGCTCGAATATACTAGAATACTTGCGCTGGTTAACAGCTGATTGCCCATCGTAGGCCACCCTATTCTGTATCTCAATGTTCAAGTTCCAGTTTACTTGATATTGATGATGGTGTAACAACCGAAACTTGTATCTCAAATTGTTACATGAACATTGTTGGATGATGAATAAAAAGTTTTTTGGCGTAGATGTTCGGAAGAACAATTCTGGATGGGAATAGGAATGTTGACTTGTAATTTCAAAACTATACTCCGTACAAAATTACTTCTTACTTGGGATGGACATGCGCAGCAGAGAAGGCACACAGCGGCAGGGATACAACGGCGGCTATGTTACCGTTGTTTGCCGGCTAGCGTTCTCTAATTTCCAGTGAGTATTCATATCAAGCACTCATGTTAAACTAAGGAGGTTTCCTCTCTGCAATCACAGTCTCGACTGACTCTATTCGACAAATTGACAACTACGCTTCCACCTATGACTCAATCCATCACTGTAGTTGGCTGATCTCCCTCCATTTCTCTACGCCGCAAATTCCTCCAAGTCTGAAGAAGATTTGCATGAAATATAGTTGACTATTTAGTCAAGAGAATAACGTTGATTCAAGGCAAAGTTAGTAGACAGTTCTATCTACTAACGTTGGATTCAATGTAGTATAACTGAAGACTTTCATTTCTATGAACAGTATTAACATGTTCTAGTATGAAATTTGGACGTTTTTCAAGGCATTGTACTCCATCGTAGCGTACATAGAGTACTTATAAACTCAATCGATCCATGCAGGCTAAGTCGATTACGACTGGATAAATCGGAAATTGATTTAAAAAATCACATGAAACTGGAGTGAATGTTTGAGAGGCCCATAAAGTTTCATAAGTGAACGCGTGAAAAAGTAGGGAAACCCGTGGGACGAGTGGGGGGGGATAATTGAGAGGAGACCAATCCATATTTGAGAGCAATTGCACTGTTGCTGGACGATTTGATTCGATTAAATAGAGCTGCACAGATTTGGGATATTGACTAACCGTGAGCTATACACAGCGACACAGTTGAATGCACCCGTTTCATAATTGGTTATTCGGGATTGGAGTTCTGCGCTCGGCCGGTTTCAGGAAGTGTATCTGAAATGAGATGTATTTTGTATTTAATCTGTATGAATTGATTCGAATGTATGTTGAATATAGTTGGATTGCTCTAATGTTGACTGTAGAGTCAACAAGTGACTACTAATTCTAGTTTGAAGCACCCAACTGAAATTTAGACCAATAAGACTTAAACTCAAATTTAATCTCAAACTTGATTTATTGATTCAACTAGAAATATATTAAAAAAGGTTGGAAAGGCATCAAACTTAATTCATTCATTGTACAGGAAATATACTAAAGAAGGACAACAAGACATTGAATAAAACCTGATCAATACATAAGTATTAAAGAAAGCGTAATGTTATGTAACAAAATTCATAAGTATATTCATAGAGAAACAATAGTGTAAGTTGATTGATTTTTTTGATTGATTTGAAACTTCTTTATTGTCAATACAATTTTACAAAACAAAAATATTTAAATATCCTTCAAAACAATAAAGCCCAAAGGTAAAAACCTGTTTGGGAAACATAATTTTTAAATATATACACACAACTCTCGAGAATAACATCAGCCGGCCTTAAAAACTAATAACAATTTGAATTTCAGCGAAACCTCTAAACTATTGTACTATATTTAGAATAAGCTTCCTTATCTTCATATAATAACAAGGTTACAATTCAATTATACTACAATATTAAAATATTTGTTAATGTCGTCCTCCATTAAAAGATACGGGTTTTTTTCAAAAAAATATTCTTCACCTGACAATCTTTGATATAAATCGGTAGGTAATTGAAGAATGTTGGTGCTAAAGAAAGATAGAATTTTCTGAATATTGTTAGATTAGGCTTAGGTACAACGACATTTGATCTGTTTCGAGAAACTCTTTGAAAATCACAAATTCTTCTCTCTCCACTCCTATCAAAGAATATTTTCAATGTTTTGTGAATGAATAAATTCCTGATTTACAGAATATTAATATAAATATAAGTTGTTACGCTATTGTTTTTCTATGGTATAATATATAAAAGGATAAGATGGAACACTTATCACAAGTGTTTTATTAACACAAATCAAGTTTTATTACTTACTAATGACATTACTTACATAACGAATTCCGTTACAAAAGTGTTAATACAGTATCAAAAGTGTCTCTAAAGTTTCTACAAATTAAAATGAAGGTATTCTCATGATATCATTCAATAGGCACACCAGTGTTAATGTTAAGTCGGGCCTAGGCCACAAACTCAAGTTCTGTTGTAAATTTGTCAAACTCTTTAATAAGGATGATATAATATCAATTCCAGGAAGAACTATTTCGCGTGAGAGGCCTGATACCCCCGTTGGAAGGGTGACCGTTTGTGTCAATAACCCCTCTGAATATGATTCATGAGTTGTAAAATCGCTTCCCGGTGGTTTGGAACCCACCTGAAACTGTACATCCATTCATCCCTCATCATCCGCTTCATTACCCACGCACAAGCCAAGAGTTCTTGTGTGCATCACCCTCAACAAAAAAGAAAAAAAATGTTTTGAAGCGGACTTTTCATAAAATGCTCAATATTCCATTGAGTCACTGTCGATGTTGTAGAAGCGTTAAATAGACTGAAAACGTAGCATTTTGAATTAAAAACACACATATATTGTCAAATTCTACAGTTTTTTTTTTGTGCAGAAACCATGGTCCTGTACCAAATATATTGTCAAATTCTACAGTTTTATTTGTGCAGAAACCATGGTCCTGTACCAAATATATTGTCAAATTCTACAGTTTTATTTGTGCAGAAACCATGGTCCTGTACCAAATATATTGTCAAATTCTACAGTTTTATTTGTGCAGAAACCATGGTCCTGTACCAAATATATTGTCAAATTCTACAGTTTTATTTGTGCAGAAACCATGGTCCTGTACCAAATATATTGTCAAATTCTACAGTTTTATTTGTGCAGAACCATGGTCCTGTACCAAATATATTGTCAAATTCTACAGTTTTATTTGTGCAGAAACCATGGTCCTGTACCAAATATATTGTCAAATTCTACAGTTTTATTTGTGCAGAAACCATGGTCCTGTACCAAATATATTGTCAAATTCTACAGTTTTATTTGTGCAGAAACCATGGTCCTGTACCAATATATTGTCAAATTCTACAGTTTTATTTGTGCAGAAACCATGGTCCTGTACCAATATATTGTCAAATCTACAGTTTTATTTGTGCAGAAACCATGGTCCTGTACCAAATATATTGTCAAATTCTACAGTTTTATTTGTGCAGAACCATGGTCCTGTACCAAATATATTGTCAAATTCTACAGTTTTATTTGTGCAGAAACCATGGTCCTGTACCAAATATATTGTCAAATTCTACAGTTTTATTTGTGCAAAACCATGGTCCTGTACCAAATATATTGTCAAATTCTACAGTTTTATTTGTGCAGAAACCATGGTCCTGTACCAAATTATTGTCAAATTCTACAGTTTTATTTGTGCAGAAACCATGGTCCGTACCAAATATATTGTCAAATTCTACAGTTTTATTTGTGCAGAAACCATGGTCCTGTACCAAATATATTGTCAAATTCTACAGTTTTATTTGTGCAGAAACCATGGTCCTGTACCAAATATATGTCAAATTCTACAGTTTTATTTGTGCAGAATCCATGGTCCTGTACCAAATATATTGTCAAATTCTACAGTTTTATTTGTGCAGAACCATGGTCCTGTACCAAATATATTGTCAAATTCTACAGTTTTATTTGTGCAAAACCATGATCCTGTACCAATATATTGTCAAATTCTACAGTTTTATTTGTGCAGAAACCATGGTCCTGTACCAAATATATTGTCAAATTCTACAGTTTAATTTGTGCAGAAACCATGGTCCTGTACCAAATATATTGTCAAATTCTACAGTTTAATTTGTGCAGAAACCATGGTCCTGTACCAAATATATTGTCAAATTCTACAGTTTAATTTGTGCAGAAACCATGGTCCTGTACCAAATATATTGTCAAATTCTACAGTTTTATTTGTGCAGAAACCATGGTCCTGTACCAAATTTATTGTCAAATTCTACAGTTTTATTTGATACAGGATCATGGTTTCTGTACCAAATAAAACTAGAATTTGACAATTTATGCGTGTTTTTATTTCAAAATGCTACGTTTTCAGTCTACGATCTCTTCACTTCTGAGAATTTCAAGCTCTACCTACCAAAGCCAAGCTCATTGCGGGTAATTTTTCCTCAATCTTATTCTCATCGAACAAGATTACAGCATTAGCTTGCATCAGAGAGGAGTTAGTGATCTTCCCTTATCTCTGCTTGCATGGAGGACCATTTTAGTCTGGCTACGGTAGAACAAGAGTAAAGATTTTGCTCAAAGCGTTTCGCTGTGGTCACAGCTGTGATGACACTACAATGAAATACAACGGTGTAGTATGCATGTTTATCATGCATGTTCAAATGTTATTGGCTTAACTAAGACATTGGAAAAATTTATGTATGGATGTTTCATGTATTATGGATGTAGTATATGCAAACATTATCGAAAGAAATTCCAATTAACAAAGGATTGAGACAAGGATGTAGCCTTTCCCCAACACTATTCAATTTGTATTTAGATGAAGTTTTGAAAGAATGGAGTAAGAAGGTGAATGCGGGAATAATGATGGGACAGGAGTATTTTGTGAATACACTTCTTTTTGCAGATGACCAAATCCTTATACATGAAACAGAGGACGACCTGCAGTACTCCATATATAAACTGACAAAAATATGTGTGGAGTATGACCTTCAAATTTCATCTACAAAGACAAGAGTGATGGCTTTCAAAGGAAAATGGCCAGTCCAAACAAAAATTGTGGTTGGAGATTCAATCTTGGTGCAAGTTTCAGCCTTCACTTATTTGGGTTGTCTTCACCTACAAAAAAGATGAAGATATTTTCAATAAGTTGAAAAAATTCCAATATATTTGTGGAACAATTCATAGAACATTGAAAAATAAAGTAAGGAGAGTCACAAAGCTGAAACTTTACAAGACCATGGCTATCCCAGTGTTGACGTATGGAAGCGAATCATGGGTACTAGGTAGAAAAGAAATCAGCAGAATCCAAGCGGCTGAGATGCGCTTTATATGGAGTGTGAAGGGATGCACAAGATTGTATCTACTCCGAAATGAGGACATTCGAGATGAGCTTAAGGTTGAGCCACTCAATGAAGAAATTAAAAAAAATTGAAATAGATGGAAAGCGCACATCGACAGAATGCCAACCTTAAGAATCCCTGTGAAAGCACTCAACTATAAACCAGCAGGTGAGAGAGACGTTGGAAGACCAAGGAAAAGGTGGTCTTAAAACTAGACATGATTTTAAAGTTAAATTTTAATCATATTTTTGATAAATTTTAATTTCCAAGGCTATTTTAAAGACCGGAACAGGCAATCATGCCTATACCGTGGAAGTCAGAAGAAGACGAAGAAGAAGAAGAAGAATAAGAAGAAGAAGAAGAAGAAGAAGAAGAAGAAGAAGAGAAGAAGAAGAAGAAGAAGAAGAAGAAGAAGAAGAAGAAGAAGAAGAAGAAGATGTTATTGATAAAACAATATTCAATAGTGTTAACTATGTGCACCTTTGACATGAACCTATCTCCTGAACATCTCAACCCAACCAACTCAAATCCTAACCCAAACCATCCTCAAACAGTAGGCAATGAACCCATAATCCACTGAACCTATACAAGCAGCAAACAATCCAAACTAATCAGCCATCCAACGCCATTGCCAACCAATAAACACACATTCCAATTTCCGTCAGTCATGTTGTATATATAAGTGTATGTATACATACAATTAAACATACATGTACTCATGTGGGTGTGTATAAATGTAGGTGTGAATGAGCGAGAGAGTTCATCAGTGAGTGAGACAGCGGTTCTTATCAATGCTTCTCATGTCAGCTGAGCTTTAGTGTTTACAAGTTAATGTTTCTTCAATGGTTCCAAATTTTTCAAAATAACTCAATAGTATTAGTTTCAAGTGGTAATTGAGTGGAATATTACTTATCAATTCATTAATTCAAGTCAAAATATATTCAAAATTTATAGTTTTCATGTTTATTTTGGACTAAAATTTTATAAAAATCGTACACGTGAAATTCTAACCTTATCATGGACTTTGTCACCTATAAATTTGGAAGAAAAATAGCACAAGGACTAACTTATTATTTTATCTTCTATAATGTTATTGCATTAGTGTCATTCGCATTGTGAATGAATAAATAAATAAATAAATAAATAAATAAATTTAACCATGCTGATGCAACCTGCCATGCTGACTGGATGACCTGAGTCTCAGTGTAGATGTGTGGGAGATTCTATTATCAAGAAATTCATTTGATACTGTGTAAAATTTATTCAAATTCAAATATTCTTTATTCCATACAAAATACAGATTACATTGTATTACAGAGCATGTTTTACTGGAATACCCCTACAAGACCATTCGATCTGAGTGTAGATTCGTCTGAGTGTAGGGGGTCAGAATTTCATATCAATGAAGAACAAAGCTGACAGTATAAGGTGGATCTGAATGTAAATGAGAGAAAGATTAGATTAGATTAGATTAGAGTTCTTGATATATGTATATTACAATATTTACTGGATTATACACTAATTTACAATAAATGGCGGTGATTCTAATATTATTCACAGAATTTCACAAAGTATAAAAAAAATCAATCAATGAGAATAAAGATTGAATGCAATAAGAATAACGATAATATAATACTTTTTGTGTAGTTGAGAAGTTGATATTGTGGTAATTATTCATATTGAATGAAAAAGACTAAGAAATTGTCAAAAAACCACAGATATTTAATTTAAATCTTTGGTTTTTGATAATTTCTTGGTCTTTTTCATTCAAGATGATATAATATTGTGATGTAACTTTATAAATTGGCTGTGCCCCAAGAAATAAATGTCGATTCTCTGAGAAGGATATGAAATAAAAGAAAGAGAAAAGAGAGAAAGTGAAAGAGTGTGAGTGGGGATGAACGAGAGAAAGAGAGAGAGAGAGAGAGAGAGAGAGAGAGAGTATATAGTGAGATTCACTTCACTTCATGTACTATCAGGTTTCCTCGTCATAGCTTCCCACTCGAACAGTATGAACAGCTGACAGTATGAAGTGAGTCTGAAACTATATGTGTAATGTGCGTGTGTGATTTGAACTGCTGTAGTTTGGTTGCGAATTAAACCGTGGCAGCTATGCTATATATATGCTGGGTTGTGGTATGACAACTGGCCAACAGTTGACCCATTAGGAGAGTTCTGGATGTTCTGAAACTCCAGATGCACTGGAACCACTGGAATGGTGATTGAGGCCCGGAATGTAGGCTATTTGCACATTGTTGCCCCAACACAGAGAGAGATGGAGGGATAGAGAGAGTGAGTGAGAGTGAGTTGTGTGATAGAGGGAGGGTGATTGAGTGAGTGAGAGGGAAAGAGTGGAAAGGAGAGAGGGAGTGAGTGACTTAGTTAGAGGGAGTGTGGGAGAGAGTGAGTGAGACAGTGAAAAGGAAAGAGTGAGAGAGATAAAGAAGGGGAAGGAGACAGAGAGAGAGATAGAATGAGAGAGACAGAGTGATATGAGCTCCGAGAATCACGGACTGTTGTTTCCCAACAGAGAGAGAGAGAGAGAGAGAGAGAGAGAAAGAAATAGAGCGCGCGAGAGAGAGAGAGAGATTGATTGATAAAGTACTTTATTTATGTAGATTACAATATATACTGGCTTATACACTTATATACAATAGCTTACAATACAGCAAAATTATAGATGAATTTACATAATATAGACTAAGAAAATAATTATTGAACTGTATATGATATGAAAAAGGCAATTTGGAATAACTATAGATAATATTGTTATGCATCTACATAAATTGGCGGAGCTTTGGACATAATTATCAATGTCCATTCTTCGGAAAGAATATTAAAAATATCCTCCCCACTAACTCTCTACCAAAACAGACAGGGGAGAGAGATAGAGGGAGGGCGAGTGAGTGAGAGGGAATGAGAGAGGAGTGAAAGAGTGACTGAGAGAGAGTGGGTGAGAGGAAGAGGAAGAAGGAGGTAGAGAGATAGAATGAGAGAGACTGACTGATAGGAGCTTTGAGAATCACGGACTGTTGTTATCCAACAGAGAGACAGAGATTAGATTAGATACATAGAGAGAGTGAGAGAGAGAGAGAGAAAGAGCGAGTGAGTGAGAAAGAGAGAGAGAGAGAATGAGTGAGAAAGAAATAGAGTTAAAGAGAGAAAGAGATGATTAAGAGATGATTGATTGAGTACATTATTTAGTAGATTACAATTACTGGCTTATATACTGGCTTACACGGTTATATACAATAGCTTACAA
>NW_024092152.1:0-15959 GCF_014356525.2 Nilaparvata lugens | reverse complement strand
GAGATAGAATGAGAGAGACTGACTGATAGGAGCTTTGAGAATCACGGACTGTTGTTATCCAACAGAGAGACAGAGATTAGATTAGATACATAGAGAGAGTGAGAGAGAGAGAGAGAAAGAGCGAGTGAGTGAGAAAGAGAGAGAGAGGAATGAGTGGAGAAAGAAATAGAGTTAAAGAGAGAAAGAGATGATTAAGAGATGATTGATTGAGTACATTATTTAGTAGATTACAATTACTGGCTTATATACTGGCTTACACGGTTATATACAATAGCTTACAATACAGCAAAATTGTTATCATTCGCAAAGCTATAACGCTATCCTTTTCTAGCTCCAAAACGTTGCTAGATTTTTCAACAGTGTAGAGATATAGTTAATCAACAGCATTTTTATGAACATTTATCATCAATTGATTGTGATCTCCTTGCTCAATGAAATAAAATTCATTATTCTTAGACAAGAATGAACAGTTGATATTACATCAGATATACCGGTATCAGTTATCCTCTATAGAAGGCAGTGGCAAGGCAGAGAATCGGCACCGCTGTTCTCTCGACTTTCTCAACTGTTATTATAACGCGGATTCACTATAGGATAGGAGAATGAATTGATATCCAACACACAGATGATAAATAATTGAGAAATTATTCTGACATTCACTAAAACGCAAAACGTGAGTTGGAAACGTTTACACGCGTTAGTAATAATATGCCAAGGTATCCATACAATAATATTATATCCAATAATCAAATTAGAATTACCTTAAAGCTTTCAAATCTAGAATTATATACGAAAGTGGTGATGACATGGGAATGTCAAGATAGACTGCATAAAATGATTGTAAATGCTTATAAAGTGCATTGAAATTGCTTGAAATTATCTTGTTTCTTTTCCCTTATAACCTTATTTTTACCATAAGATTATCACATCCTACACATTTTAGGTTAAGCGATGAGTATATTGCTTACCATCACATCTTAGACTACTAACTTATTTTGTTTAATTTCTTCTCTCCCTCCTCTTCATTCTTCTTCATCTCTCTTCTCATATTCTCTCTATCAATGTTCTGTTTTTTTCCTCTTTAATATTTATTAATTAAAACTTCTACAATATTTCCATTAATAATAAATTCTTATTTTAATTAATTAAATTAACGTTTTGGTAGAGACTTAGTGGGGAGGATATTTTTAATATTCTTTCCGAAGGTCCATTCTACACGTTTTGTCCTCTCTCATTCATTGAACCGTTCTTATTCTTGTCATCTCCTGTATTTTTCATCATCTGTTTCTGTCTCTCACACCCTTTGGTAGAGAGTTAGTGGGGAGGATATTTTTAATATTCTTTCCGAGAATGGACATTGATATGTCCAAAGCTCCGCCAATTTATGTAGATGCATAACAATATAATTATCTATAGTTATCATATTACAAATTAATTTTCCATATCATATACAGTTCAATATTATTTCTTAGTCTATATTATGAAAATTCATCTATAATTTTGCTGTATTGTAAGCTATTGTATATAAGTGTATAAGCCAGTATATATTGTAATCTACATAAATAAAGTACTCAATCAACCAATCAATCAATTCTTTGTCTTCTCTTCCTGTTTTTCTTTCTTTCCATTCTCTTCCTCACTTCATTCTCTTTATTCTTTCCCTTCTCTTCCTTCTCCTCCTTTCTCTTTCTTTTCTCCTTACCTCTCCCTCCTTCCATACATTCCACCTCTCTCATCATCCTCTTCTCCGAAACCTGAGTGATATCCAATTTCTTGAACTTAGCGGTTCGTCTTGGTTCTCATGTTGGATGGATGACCGCTTGTGTCCAGCTTCACTAACTGAACTGACAAAGCTCCAAAATCAATTCCCGGAGATAATGAAATCATCTGAAATTTTGATCACTCGAATCAGGTCCACGTTTTAATGACAGTGGAGGAAAATAGGAGATCGGCGTTGTCGGTTCTCTTCCTTGTCACTGCCAAGATGGCTGGTACTATAGTAAGGTCCACGTTATAATGACAGTATTTGATCAACTTTGGTTTTGCTAACCTGTCTATCATTCGACATAGCCGTGGTACTATCCTTTTCTAGGTCCACAACGATGCCAATTATGTTTTTTACAGTGTAGAATTAGAATTAATTATGCAGAGAATCGGCATCGCTATTCTTCTATCTTTATCCACTGCTATTATAACGTGGACCTCACTATAGAATACCTTATGTAAAATCAGGTATCATCCTTGTTTATCCTTGTTAGAAATATTACATCAATAAACCTGTATCAGCTACCGTCTATAGAAGGCATTGACAAGACAGAGGATCGGCAACGTTTGTTCTATCTCTCTCCACTGTCATCATAATGTGGACCTCACTATAGATATCAACACTTTTCTAGTTAATTTTAATTGACAAACTCTCAGCAATTAACTAAATCCCAATGTCAGAAATTCAAAAATAATTCTAGCTTTTGAATGATAAACTTGTAAATTCAAAGAGTGATGAACTGTCATAAACGTTGTATTCCAGTTGGTTTGTTATAAGTTGCGTACAGATATACGCGCCGCGAACATGAGCAATTCACTTCTAATCAGCTGATTATATCTATATTTTTACAGAAACGGTAAGATAGAGATATAAAGAGCTTGGCATCAGCTGATTAAAAGTGAATTGCTCATGTTCGCGGCGCGTAAATCTGTACGCACCTTAAGATCTGATCGATCACGTTGGATATTGATTTATAACTAGATTCCCTACCACTCGAATAACTTACAAACTAATTATCATGATAAATTTCATACTTAATTCTTAAAATACATTTTTGGATTGTATAGTGTATGATTGTAATGTGTGAAGGAGGCAAAATGGGTTTTACCTGTGCCTCCATGAATAAAATTATTATTATTATTATTATTATTATTATTATTATTATTATTTATATTATATTACTATTATAAAACAGTGTCACCCGGATATAAAAGTTGTCCTATTGTTTCAACCTTTCCAGTACTGGAACCCGAATTCTAGTAGTCTACTCTGATACAATTCCTAATATCCTGTATCCAAAATTGGATAGCCACTCTAATACCATTCCTATGACTACAGTTGTTGAAACCACGATTACTCTACTTACCGTTGATCAAATATTATTACTCTACTTAACCGTCGATCAAATATTATTACTCTACTTACCGGCGGTCAAATTAGAGTGCAACCGGGCCATAACCGTTGATTACGGTCACTTCAAGTACAGCAATCACAATTACTTATCATTTTTGCTTTCTAATGAGAACTGGGCTCTTTGTCGCTACTGTACTGGTATGAGAGGCTATGGTCCACGTTATAATGGAAGTATTTGATTAACATTGGTGTTGCTATCCTTGTCTATCATTCGACACAGCAGATAGCGTTATCCTTTTCTACTCTGAAACGTTGTCTGATTGTACAAATGTGATCAATTATCAAAATATTTTATATGAATTATGAAAATTTATTATTTAATTGTTGAAAAAAAAAAATTCTACGCATAGAATATAATGCTTTTTGTGTAGTTGGGAAGTTGATATTGTGGTAATTATTCATATTGAATGAAAAAGACTAAGAAATTGTCAAAAACCACTGA
Source organism: Nilaparvata lugens (assembly GCF_014356525.2). Classification (NCBI taxonomy): domain Eukaryota; kingdom Metazoa; phylum Arthropoda; class Insecta; order Hemiptera; family Delphacidae; genus Nilaparvata; species Nilaparvata lugens. The sequence continues at coordinate 12,339 of NW_024092152.1, read as the reverse complement.
TTTATTGATAATTAGAAAGACCGTTTCGGTTATTACACCATTGTCAATCTCTGATAACTAAAACTAAATACAAGAGCAGCAGAATTTATACTAGTAGGCGAGTACTGCTATTGGTCGAGGGCATGAACGCCTGCCATTGGCCTAGCTAGACAGTCTCCTCCCCCTCAACGTGTGACAAAATGGCGGCTTAAGCAACAGAATCGCCATGATATAAATTTACTATTCAATTCAATATAATAATGGATCATTCTTAGCATGTTGCTTCTTGAGAAACAATCGAAGAAGGCTTATCTGATTGGTTCTCGTGAATTAATCAAGATCAAAATTTAACCAGCTTTTGGGCAACCGGGCCTTAGTAAATACAAATAAAGAGACTTGGAAATTGTCAAAAACCACTAAATGAATCCTAGTGATATTCGTATTTTGTCATCATTAATTCAATTAGAAGAATAGGTTTTCCTTTATAGTCTAAGATAGTAGCACAGAATTACAAGAATTACAATTACAGTTACAATAACAATTATTACAATTACAGAATATATTTTATAATTATATACAGTCTTATAATATACAGTTACAGAATTACTCGTATTATACAGTTACAGATTATTACAGAATTACAATTACAGAATTATAGGAGTTTTCTCTGATAGTAGTTAATATAAAAGTTTTTTGTGTAGTTGAGAAGTGATATTGTGGTAATTTTCATATTGAATGAAAAAGACTAAGAAATCGTTAAAAACACAGATCTGATTGATTGATAGAAAGACCGGTTTCGGTTGTTACACCCATTGTCAATCTCTGATAACTCTTATGTTTAGTAAACAGAGCTTATCTCTGATAAACACAAGAATTCATCAGAGATGAAGCCGCCGTTTTGTCACACCGTTGAGTGGGAGGAGACTGTCCAGCTGGGCCAATGGCAGCGTTCATGCCCTTGGCCAATAGCTGTACTTGCCTACTAGTAGAAATTCTGCTGCTCTTGCATTTAGTTTTAGTTTATCAAAGATTGACAATGGTGTACAACCAAAACCGGTCTTTCTATCAATCAATAAGATCTGTGGTTTTTGACAATTCTCAGTCTTTTCATTCAATATGAATGATTACCATAATCAACTTCTTAACTACACAAAAAACGTATTATATTTAACTACTATCCTTATGAATGAACCTATTCTTCTAATCGAATTGATGATGACAAAATAAAATATCATTATAGTAGAAAAGTTTAGAACCAATCTTAAAACTATTCCATCAAACTAAACAAGGTCAAAACAATATCATTACTTGTCAACAATGCTTCGCATAACAATAGAAAATTGTACCCTTCATCAAATATCAATTTTATGCTCCAGTCTCATAATTGTTGTACTTAAGGCTAATGCTCCTATAGTGAAGTCCACGTTATAATGACAGTATTTGATCAACATATTGGTGTTGCTATCCTTGTCTATCATCCGACGAAGCAGATGGCGCTGTCCTTCTCTATATGAGGTCCACTTTATAATGGCAGTATTTGATCAACATATTGGTGTTGCTATCCTTGTCTATCATCGACAAAGCAGATGGCGCTGTCCTCCTCTATAGTGAGTCGACGTTATATGGCAGTATTTGATCAACATTGGTGTTGCTATCCTTGTCTATCATTCGACAAAGCAGATGGCGCTGTCCTTCTCTATATTGAGTCTACGTTATAATAGTAGTGTTTGATCAACATTGGTGTTGCTAACATTTTCTATCATTTGATAAAGCAAATAGCCCTATCCTCCTCTACCTCTGCAGCGTTGCTAGAACGTTTTATAACAATGTATATATAATTGATTAACAAAATATTAATCTCTAATTTTGAAAATTCATTATTTAATCCTTGAAAAATATACTTTCTCGACAAATAAAATATAATTGATTATTCTCAAAAAAATGAACAGTATTTATTACATCAGAATACCAGTATCATCTATCCTCTATAGGAGGCAGTGACAAGGCAGAGAATCAGTAACATTATTATCCTATCCTTATCCACTGCCATTATGATCTGGACCTCACTCCAATATCACTGAGAATGGGCGACACTGTTCTCCCATCTTTCTTCACTGCCATTTAACGTGGACCTCACGTAATATCACTTTGTGCTGAATATTGTACCACAAGGTTTAATCTACATTGTTTTGGCGGTCTTAATAGAAATAATAAGTCAAAGCTCACCTTGTGCTGTGAATTATGGAACTATAATGCTGCATTATAATAGATTATAGAGCAGAGTTATATTGCTGTATTATGATAGGAGATTATGGCGGATTGTATTGTTATACCGAGAGTTGCAATTATGACAAGCCTTGGAATTTTTCTGAGAGGCGAACTAATTGGTATCTCTGAAGAAATTCCATAATGATTGTTGAGTTCTCAATTTAGTCCTGTATTTTTCTATAATAGAAAATGTAACTGGCTTATACCGTATGGGATAAAAAATTCACGAATGACACATCATCACGTCTCAACTACTCGACTTATTAACTTGAAACTCTGTATATACATTCTGATTTACCGAGGATGGTAATTACCAATTATCAATTACCGATTCTCAATCTTCAAGATTCCATTACGTCTTGTTTTTCAGGATTCTGGCTTAAATTTTATTCTAAAGTGATGTGGGACATTATTACATTACTTCATTACATTAGTTCTCAGTTTGTCAATTTTTCAATAAGAGCCTTGCGAAGCGGGTTACCTGATGGTCTCATAATATAATAAATGAAGAATTGGCATGTACACGTACGATATAGGAAATTCACGAATGCCGCATCATCACGTCTCAACTACTCAACTCATTAACTTGGAATTTTGCATATAGATTCTTAATTCACCGAGGATGGTTATTGCATATTTCCATTCTTCAATATTTCAGTAAGACTTGTTTTCCAAGATTCTGGCTTGAATTAAATTTTAAAGAAAAAAATTTCTGTTCAACGTGAACAGTTCACATATTACAGCATCAAATTTCAAATTCTAAAAAATGTACTTTCAAAACTTTTATTAACCTATAAAAGATGAAATTGTTTCAATGAACACTTTCAAGTTTTAATTTCTACAAAAATGAAAAATTTGAGGTGATGAGGGACCTTCCCGCAAGGAACTCTCCATCAACAAAAATCCATAAGAATTTAGTTCCTCTCCTAAATCATGAATAATTTCAGAACATTCTGTACTGGTTGCACAGAAGCCGGTTGAATTTTTATCGTGATTAATTCCAAGAAAACCAATTAGAACAGTCTTATCAAAAAGAACTTCTTATTGGTTCCTGTGGATTATTAATCACGGTTAAAATTAACCGGCTTCTGTGCAACCGGACCTCAGAGATTAGACAAGAATGATGACAATATCATATTAGAAATATCTAATTGATATATTAGTATTGTACTCCTCACCGGGAAATGGTAGATGTGAGTTTGGATTCTTTTCCTTAGATCACAGTGATATCCTACAATCCAATACCTGCAACAAAGAGATAGAATTCATGATAAACTGAACAAAACATTTAAAATTTGAAGACTTAAATTAGGATATTTTAGGAGCTGTGGACCTCACTATAGAATACAGTATTAAAATTTAATACGTCAGTAGTAACAAAACTCTAGATAGTAGATCTGAATTTTGAATAACTACTTATTAATTAAGTAATAATATAAACTTATTATGCTGTGATATACTAATGGTGCGTACAGATTTACGCGCCGCGAACATGAGCAATTCACTTTTAATCAGCTGATGCCAAGCTTTTTATATCTGTATCTTACCGTTTCTGTAGAAATACAGATATAGTCAGCTGATTAAAAATGAATCGCTCATGTTCGCGGCGCGTATATCTGTACGCAGCTAAAGACGATTTTGAACGCTAAGATTGACATTGAAAATTATGTTAATATCAAACACTCCAAGATGGGAGAAGCTTACAACACTTTATGTCAAAACTATCCCACAAACTACAATCATAAATTTTATTAATTTACTAGTAACTAAGCGAATGGACATTGAAAATGAGTAAATATGCAACACTACAAGTTCAAGACATGCAGAGAAATTATTACAAACACAGAAACCAATTTATGTCTTCATAGGACTTTACAATTACAACAAATAAATTCCATTTCATACACCGTAAACACACGGACATAAAATAGAGTGAGTAGTAAATAGTGTTGAGGATACTAAACACTATATTATTACCCATTCAGTACTAGCATTGAAGATGTTTGAATGGGAAGCTTCGATGTATTTATGAGGAAGGTTGATAGTAAGAGATGATATTTTACTATGATACAGAGAGAGAGAGAGAGTTACGATGGGAGAAGGACCTTCAAAAGTTGGATAATAGTCGAACAATGAACTTGGTGATGTTATGTTAATTACCATAGAGATGATTGATTGATTGAGTACTTTATTTGTGTGGATGACAATATATACTGACTGCTACACTTATATACATAGCTTACAATACAGCAAAATTATAGATGAATTTACATAATATAGACTAAGAAAATAATTATTGAACTGTAATGATATGAAAAAGTAATTTGTAATATAATAACTATAGATAATTATTGTTATGCATCTACATAAATTGGCGGAGCTTTGGACATATCAATGTCCATTCTTCGGAAAGAATATTAAAAATATCCTCACCACTAACCCTCTACCAAACCGAGAGGAGATAGCATAAGTCATAGGTTCTAACGTCATATTCCATGATATTTTTACCATAGAGGAAAGATAGCCTATGTCATAATGATAAAATATTTCTGCTATCTTTACTATAGAGAGACGATAGCATTAGTCATAAGTCATAATTTGCATATATCATATAATAATTTCCTCTATGATATAACTTGGTGAATTATGCGTCTTGTAATGATAATGATTATCAATTTATATTTCTCCGTATTTACCTCTTTTTGTCTTGTATCTTCAAATTTAATGTCTTCACTAGTAGTTGTAAACTGGTTTTAGCTTGAGTATCTTTGTGACTATAATGAGGTCCACGTTATAATGGCAGTGGAGAAAGATAGGAGAGCAACGTTGCCGTTCCTCTGTCTTGTCAACGCCTTCTATAGACGGTAGCTGATACAGGTTTATTGATGTAATACTAACGGTTCATTCTCGTTTAAAATAATCAATTAATATATTTTATTAAGCAAGAAATACAATTTTCAATGATTTCATGAGGGATTTTAAGAATTTCGATGAAATGTTTTGTGATTAATCATTAATTATACATTGTTGGAAGACGATCTGGCAACAAGAACAAAGCGAAAAGAGATAGCGCTATGCGGTTGTTGAATGAGAGACAAGGATAGCAATACAATGCTAATCAAACACTTACATTACAACTGTACATCACTAAACATTATTAAATTATTGGTGAGTAAGTAATCGAGAGATGTGGATATACTATTGTATTATCAATCTAAGAAGGAGCAGGAGAAGGAGGAGGAGGAAAAGGTGAAGGAAGAGAAGGAGTATGAGGAAGAGAAGGAGGAGATAGAGGAGAAGGAGCAGAAGTTGGAGTAGGAGGATACGGGGGAGAAGAGGATGGTTGAGAAAGAGGAGGTGAAGAAGAAGAAGAAGAAGAAGAAGAAGGAGAGGAAGGAGAAGAAGAAAAAGATGAATGTAGATAAAAATTGTTTGCGTATTTTAATATCTTGCAAGCGTACAAAGACAAAATCTGAACAAGAGAATCTCTCATAGCAGATTCTGAAAGCAGCTTTACTAACAACTAAAAAGATCTCAAACTAGATGAGAGGTGAATGAGGTGTACGAGAATACAATATATGGCAACGATTAGATACTGCAGTTTATTCGAACCCTATGAGAGTAGGCAGATAAACTCCATATGTGTCCACATCTGAAAAAGTATGCTTGCTAACATTCATGTACGTTCAGACTTGGAATCTTAGAATACTCAGACTTGAATTGAAGAAGTGAATCTTAAAATCTCAGACTTGTATTGCTCAGACTGCAATCAGAATAAACTATGCTTCTTCTCTCTGATTTCTTGTGAAATTATCATTATATCTTCCTTGAAAGATGATGCTTCTTCCCTCAAGAATATCAAGAAAGAATGTCAAGAATTATCATGATTTTTGTTTCAATTGGTATGCTCCTCCACACAGATTTTTTTTGTTAGGAATGATGTTCCTTCTTACTCAGATTATCTTAGTGAGAAATTATGTTCAGTGTTTCAAGAATTATTCCCGTTATCTTCAGTAGCTATATCTCAATTAATCACGTGTTCCGTCTCATACAGACTTCCACTCTACATACACCTCTTGTGATGAAGTGGTAGAGTGGACATTACTGTCCTAGCTTCGTCAAATCATCAAATGGAAAAGTCATCTTCCTCATCCTAATTGAGAATAATTTTATAGTCGAGAGAGATGGCGTAGCCGTATCAGTCAATCTGGAAGAGTCCTCCAATGGAGATATCACAGCTGCTTTTCCACAAACATGTGGATATGGTATTCAGATAAAAGCAATGCATATTATTTCCCGTTTTTGGTCAATGATTTCAGTGTGGATTCTAATACGGGACAAGGCTGTTGAACTCAAGGATCTTGGAATTTTTCTCACATGGTGGATCGTGAGAGAGAGATAGAAATACTTGACAGGAGAAAGATGTATGGAATGGAGATAAATTAAGAGAGAGAAAGAAGAAGGAGGAGAGAGCATTTTGAGCAAAAGGAGAAGGAAATTAAGGATGTGAAACCATAGAGAAACAATAGCGTAAGTAGATATCCCATGGTATAGGGCGTTTATGTCGCAACTTTTACTGTTATCTAAGGCTGATTACTGTCGATTATTGACGTTTTAACTGTTTTGTTGGGGTACGAATGTATGGACGGCACAGTATGAGAGACTATCAGCGCCATAAAGCTTCACGGGAAAGAACAACGTGGACTATCAGCTTGAGATAACAGTAAAAGTTGCGACATAAACGCCCTATACCATGGGATATCTACTTACTCTATTGTTTCTCTATGGTGGAACTGATAAAAAAGGGAATTCAAAAGAAAATAAGAAAAGGAAGGAAGAGAGGAGATGAGTATGATTTGATGGAGAAAGAATATAAAGGAAAAATTAATGTAACTCAGAGTTGACGGAAATTCAATGAGAGGGGAAAACTCGACGAAGAGAAGATGAGAAAGAAGTAGTGAAAAATTGATAAAAAAAGAAATAGCAAGGCAAGAGGAAGGATTCACAAGATGTTTAACACAAAAGGAAAAGAAAGAAAAGTAGTACAAACGGAAAAGTGGTTTACAACCACTGGTGAATGAAGATGTAACAATTAATTCAGTTCTCCAAGACTGTAAGTAGTGAGAAATAAGTTTATTTGAAAAGGGAAGTATGGAGATTGAGAAAGCAAATGAGAGAAGAATTGAAAACTAAGAGGAATATAAAATAAAAGGAAGGATGAAGAAGGCGAAATACAAAGGAGAAAGACGGATGAGAGCATGAGGAAGACAGTGGAAACAGGAAGGAGGATGGAGAACGTAGGAGAGTAGGAGAGAGATGAGGAGAGAGAGGGAGAGAGAGAGAGTGAGTAGGAATGGAAGAGTTCAGGAGAAAGATAAAATTAAGAAGACAGAAGTAGGTTTGAGAATGAATGATTCAGAGGGGGAGGAGAGTGATGGAAAACGTAGAAAGAAATGAGACAAAAAGAACAATGAGAGATATACAATGCATAAGGATAAAGAAAGATGAGAGCATGTGGAGCAAGAAGATCACAATTTTGTTCTCAAACGCATGAGAAATAACTTGGCAGAAGATAAGCAAATAATCATGCATGTCCCAAGATGGTAATCATTGATTATCATTATCCTATGTGCGTGGGCAGCAGTAATCTCTGTTAAGGTAATGTTGGTGTGTAGTTTTCACGCTAATTTCTCCAAATGACTCATATTACGAAGACTTTCAAGGTTGCTTAGCGTTTGTTTAGTAACCAGGAATGTAGTTGAGAAGTCAGTGATAAAACAAACTACATTTTCGAGAAATGATCATAACAGAGAGGTAATAAGAACGTATCTCTTTCCTGTATAGGGCTACTTGTAATATAATATAGAGAAAATAAATAAAAATCTCAGTACCCTTTTTAAAATATTTATCACAACTATTTTTTCAAGTGAAAATGGCATAAATGACGAAACATGTTGTCATAACATACAGACCTAACTTAAAAAAATAGTTTGATAATATTTAATCTTTTTATGTATTTAAAATTGATATTTTTTCTATCACAAGAATTAAATTGATTGAATGAGTGTTCTCATTACCTTATTTCGACTTTTTTTCAACATTAGGACGAAGCAGTTTTGGGTTTATCCTGGTAATTTTCTCCCAATCATTTATTTGATATTGTGATTTTGGAATGTGATAAATGAATAAATAAATATGATATGTAGTCCATTTATTTCTATAAGACAACTTCATATTAGTTTATCATATGAAATCACTATACGATAGTAAGGTCTACGTTATAATGACAGTATTTGATCAACAATGGTGTTGCTATCCTTGTCTATAATTCCACAAATCAGATAGCGCCAACCTTTTTTATCTCGGCAACGTTGCCAGATCGTTGCTGACAGTTTGAGGTGAATATCACAGTGGAAGGTAACTGAAGCTACTCTCATCTATCTACGCTTCTAGGCACAATACAAGATCAATTAAATACAGTACTTAGTTTAAGCGCAATTAGAGAGACTAATTACAGTGGCTTACAACTGCCGACAGACTTTGGAACAATTGAATAGAATCAGGCTATGTAGTAGTAATGGTTTAGTACAGTTGAGTACTTACAGTGTAATTGCACGCAATTGGTTGAAGGTATTTGAAATTGGTCGTATTTGAGTAACTGCATTTAACTGCTGGACGAATTAGAAGAAGAAGAAGAAGAAGAGAAGAAGAGAAGAAGAAAGAAGAAGAAGAAGAGAAGAAGAAGAAGACGAAGAAAAGGAAGAAGAAGAAGAAAAGAAGAAGACGAAGAGAAGAGAAGAAGAAGAAGAAGAAGAAGAAAAGAAGAAGAAGAAGAAGAAGACGGAAGAAGAAGAAGACGGAGGAGAAAAGAAGAAGAAGGAAGAAGAAGAAGAGAAGAAGAAGAAGAAGAGAAGAGAAGAAGAAAAGAAGAGGGGAGAAGAAGAAGAAAGAAGAAGAAGAGAAGAGAGGAGATGAAGAAAAGAAAATGGAGAAGAAGAAGAAGAAGTAAAAGAAGGAAGAAGAAGAAGAAGAAGAAGGCAGGAAAGAAGAAGAAGAAGAAGAAGAAGAAGAAGAAGAAGAAGAGAAGAAAGAAGAAGAAGAAGTAGAAGAAGAAGGAGAAGAGGAAGAAGAAGAAGAAGAAGAAGAAGAAGAAGAAGAGGGGAGAAGAAGAAGAAGAAGAAGAAGAAGAAGAAGAAGAAGAAGAAGAAGAAGAAGAAGAAGAAGAACAAGAAGAAAGAGAAGAAGAAGAAGAAGAAAAAGAAGAAGAAGAAGAAGAAGAAGAAGAAGAAGAAGAAGAAGAAGAAGAAGAAGAAGAAGAAGAAGGAGATGAAGAAGAAGAAAATGGAGAAGAAGAAGAAGAAGAAGAAGAAGAAGAAGAAGAAGAAGAAGAAGAAGGAGAAGAAAAAAAATGGAGAAGAAGAAGAAGAAGGAGGAGGAGAAAATGGAGAAGGAGAAGAAGAAGAAGAAAAAGAAGAAGAAGAAGGAGAAGCAGTTGTGCGTGCAACAGTTTATATTTATACAATCTCTGGTCTTGTTGCAAAACTAAAATATTCCAAGTTTCAAATCATCTGCCGTGCCATCATCGTTCTCTTCGTCCTCTTAAGAAGAAGAAGAAGAAGAAGAAGGAGAAAAGTTGATGTGCACGGCAGATGAGTTGAAGCTTGAAATATTTTAGTTTTGCTACAAGACCCAGAGATTTGTATAAATATAAACTGTTACTTGCACGCCCAAGTGCTTCTCCTTATTCTTCTTTTCCATTTTCTTCTTCTTCTCTATTCTTCTTTTTCTTCTTCTTCTTCTTCTTCTTCTTCTTCTTCTTCTTCTTCTTCTTCTTCTTCTTTTTCTTCTTCTTCTTCTTCTTCTTCTTCTTCTTCTTCTTCTTCTTCTTTTTCCTTTCTTCTTCTTCTTCTTCTTCTTCTCTTCTCTTCTCTCTTCTTCTTCTTCTTCTTCTTCTTCTTCTCTTCTTCTTCTTCTTCGTCTTCTTCTTCTTCTTCTTCTTCTTCTTTCTTCTCTTCTTCTTCTTCTTCTTCGTCTTCTCCTTCTCTTTTCTTCTTCTTCTTTTCTTCTTCTTCTTCTTCTTCTTCTTCTTCTTACTCTCTTCTTCTTCTTTCTTCTTCTTGTTCTTCTTATTCTTTTCTTCTCCCTCTTCTTCTTCTTCTTCTCTTCTTCTTCTTCTTCTCTTCTTCTTCTTCTTCTTCTTCTTCTTCTTCTTTTCTTCTTCTTCTTCTTCTTCTTCTTCTTCTTCTTCTTTCTTCTTCTTCTTCTTCTTCTTCTTCTTCTTCTTCTCTTCTTCTTCTTCTTCTTCTTCGTCTCGTCTTCTTCTAATATTTTCATCCTTTTTAGTTGAAGACGAGCGGTTAGAATGCTTCAGTTTCAAACATTCCCAGACATATATCTCCAATCTCTAGCGCGTTACTAATTTTCATAATATTGTCAAAAGATTCGTTCTATCTTCAATTAATCAAATTCTTATCATACATACGCTGCTGCATGTTAAATAATATTCATAATTTTTGAGAACATACTTCTTCGCTGGATGTATGCTCTGAAACATAATTCGTTTTCCCTAAACTTTAATGAGATCTTAGATCTTCTATATTGTTGACCTCATTTAGTGTCAACTTGACATGCCACATTTTTAGAAGATATTGATCATGTAAGGTGATTAATTCTTCAAAGGAATTTTTGAATCTTATCAAAGAAACAACTTGAATCGTCACAACCAAAATATTTCATTACAAAAAATTGTGAAATTAGTTTTGGCTGCTACAAATATATGAAATTTCAAACATCGAGGAGCATAGTATACGAGTAAATGAATATGGAGAAAATAGAGCCATATGATTGGTAGTTGGCTACAGCCTGCCATTGGCTGAGACTAGACACGCCCACACTGCGCGGGGCATTCAACTACAGGCACACACACACTTTCAAATAACGGCAAATATCAAAATTTTGATAATGACAAAAATTCGGAATGAAACAGGAATAAATTTAGATTAAATGGATGAAAAATTTTTGTATAGTAGCGCTCATCGAATTTCCATGTAGATGTTTACCCTGTTGTCAATATTTGCAGTAGCAGAAGTATTCGGGGTTATTCACAGCATTTGATTGGGATTTTCGTTTAATGATAGATAAATTGTATTATCAACTGATTAGTAATATAGGTTGAGATTTTTGAGTTTGCTATATTAACCCTCCGGCAGTCGAGCTGTTGTAAAAAGTACAACAGTGTCAGTTTTTTTGCTGCACAAAACTATGGATGGGGTGATGTCAGTGAATGAGTCACCTATGCATTCCAAACCTTCCCCCCATCACTCCACTGAGTTGCAGTATCAACCGAGCATGGTCAGTCTTTAGGTGCCTTTAGTCGCCACAGTGCATAAGATCGGGAAGACTGTATACGGGGACTGTAAACGACCAATAACACAGAATTGATGGCTTTGCTTGATGTACCTTATTGGGCTATGAAATGGTTAGTATCCAAATGTTTCATAGGCGTAAAATAATCCAAGAAGATGGAAAAAGTAATTATACAATTAAATGATATGTTTTTTACAGTAAATAGAGGACATAGCACTTTGAAATTGAATGTTGTACAAAATACAACACGCGACTGCTCGTGTGATTGAGAAGGTTGCGACTTCCTGAAGGTTTATCTCATAAATAACATGAGGACATATTCCTTTGAAGCTGGGAAAAACTGAAAACATATTTCCGTACAATATCATTCCAGATTACCATAGAATACAAAAATACCTCTTTCCACTCTCTCACATTACAACCTGTTCAATACATCAATTCCTCATTTTGAAATAGTAATATTTCTCAAATTCAGATGTCATCCTATCTATTAAGATTATATAATAGATACCCTATATCTCCACCAGTTTTTTTTCCTAGAGTTCAGAGATGTAGTGAAGTTTCATAATGGAATAGCAACAAATCTTTCTCCAGTCTTTTCTCTAAACTACAAGAATCGAATAGATTCAACGATTTTAGCTATTCCTCTACAAAAACCTGTGTAGCTTCTTGTAGCAAACGCATTTTAGAAAATTAGTTGAAAAACGATGAGAATCGACATATTTC
>NW_024092151.1:0-18402 GCF_014356525.2 Nilaparvata lugens | reverse complement strand
TATTATTATTATATTATTATTATTATGTCTTCTATAACGGTAGCTGATACAGGTTTATGATGAATATTAACGGTTCATTCTCGTTTAAAATAATCAATTATATACTATTGAGCAAGAAGTTATCTATTTTCAATAATTCCATAATTGAGATGGAATATTTTGTTATCTAATTATCAATTCTACATTGTTAAAAGACGATCTGGCAACAGAGCAAAGCGAGAAGAAAATAATAGAATAGGATGACTGCCTTTATTTTATACCTGGGAGGGCGAAGCTAGGGTGCAGTCGGCCCTCTCTTACACTTAACCCTCCAATACAATACTAAATAATAATTTAACAAGCAATACACAGTAAAATAAAATAAAACAAACAAGAAAGGGATAGTGCTATTCGCTTTGTTGGATGATAGACAAGGATAGCATCACCATAGCTAGTCAAACACTGCCATTATAACATGGACCTCTATAGTCGATCTCCGAAATGTTCCTAAACTATCCCATGAATCACTAAAGTTTCTCAATTTCTATCTCCTGCTGTGTTATCCCAAAATGTTTCCTGAAAGGTGAAAGTTGAGAGCCAAATCCTAACTGAACATCTTAACTAAATTCAGTGTTGGTTAAGCACAAATATCAGGTAACAAAATTTGAATAGGATCTTGTCAAAGTTCAAATATGTCTAGGATTTATTTGCACTAGCCTATAGTTGACACCTATAGTGAAATTCACTTCAACCTGTCGGGATTTGTTGAATAGGAGAAGCTAGTGTTAAACATAAGAATTACTGATAGTTTGAAATGATTCTCACTCAGTGGTAGCATATTTTTATTCACTCTAAACTGTCTTTGAATTTAATGGATAGGCCTAGGAATAGTCTGTGTTGAACAGAAAGCTTACTGGAAGTTTAAAATTATTCTTTCTCCAGTGATAGCATAATTTTCTATCATATTTGAATATTATGTAACGATAGAGAGGGTCATAGATTTGGTTTTACAATCATAGTTGAGAAGAAGACATCTATTAACGTCGAAAGACTGCATATTTTTTCCTTAATGCGGTTTCTATTAGAAGCTACACAGGTTTCTGTTGAAATATAGCAGAAATCGTTGAATCTATGTCGATTCTTATCGTTTTTGTAACTGTTTTCCATATAAAATGTGGTCGGTGTGAATAAGAATCTACACAGGTTTGTACAGACAAATAGAGAAAATAGTTGAATCTATGTCGATTCTCATCGTTTTTTTAACTATTTTTCATAACATGCGTTTGCTACAAAAAGCTACACAGGTTTGTGTTGTGGAATATCTAAAATCGTTGAATCTATGTCGATTCTCATAGTTTTTTCAACTATTTTTCATAAAACGTGTTTGCTACAAAAAGCTACACAGGTTTTGGTTGAGGAATAGCTAAAATCGTTGAATCTATGTCGATTCTCATCGTTTTTCAAGATTTTCATCATAAATGCGTTTGCTACAAAAAGCTACACAGGTTGTGTAAAGGAATAGCTGAATCGTGAATCTATGTCGATTCTCATCGTTTTTTCAACTATTTTTCATAAAATGCGTTTGCTACAAAAAGCTACACAGGTTGTGAATAGTTGAAATGTGAATAATGTTTTTTCTATGTCGATTCTCATCGTTTTTTCAACTATTTTTCATAAAATGCGTTTGCTACAAAAAGCTACACAGGTTTGTGTTTAGGAATAGCTAAAATCGTTGATTCTATGTCGATTCTCATCGTTTTTTCAACTATTTTTCATAAAATGCGTTTGCTACAAAAAGCTACACAGGTTGTGTTGTGTTAAGGAATAGCTAAGTCGTTGAATCTATGTCAATTCTCATAGTTTTTTTCAACTATTTTTCATAAAATGCGTTTGCTACAAGAAGCTACACAGGTTTTTGTAGAAGAATAGCTAAAATCGTTGAATCTATGTCGATTCTTGTAGTTTAGAGAAAATACTGAAGAAGATTATGTTGTGCTATTCCATTATGCAACTTCACAACATCTCTGAACTCTAGGGAAATAAACTGGTGGAGATTTATGGGTAACTATTATACTATCTTAATAGGTAGGCCTAGGATGACATCGGAATTTGAGAAATATTATTTCAAAATGGGGAATTGATGTATTGAACAGGTTGTAATGTGAGAGAGTGGAAAGAGGATTTTTGTATTCTATGGTAGTCTGGGATGATATTGTTACAGAAATATGTTTTCAGCTTATTTCCCAAGCTTCAAAGAATATGTCCTCATGTTTATTTATCAAGATTAACCTTCCGGAAGTCGCACCCTTCTCAATCACACGAGCAGTCGCGTGTTGTATTTTGTACAACATTCAATTTTCCAAGTGTTATGTACTCTGTTTACTGTCAAAACATATTATTCAATTGTATAATTACTTTTTCCTACAGATACCTTGAAAAGTGACTATTTGTGCACTGATTGCAGGCCGCAAAGAATCACTTTTCCGCACTAGTGCGCAAAGTGAGTACTTTGCGTTCTCCAGATTTGCAGCATGACAACGCAAATTAGTTAGTAGGTTAATGGAGCACCAGTGCAGCAAAATCAAAATTAAGTTGGTAACTGCACTAATAGTGAGGCCCACGTTATAATGGCAGTGGGGAACAGCGTTGCCTTGTCATTATGTGCCTTGATTATAGTCATTTCAATGCTTACATAACATAAACCCCCTTCAAGCAGTCAGATAAATTTTCAATTGAATTACTAATCATTATAATCCAATTATTATTATTCAATTTTGAATAAATTAAGGTTTTTATTAATAATAACACAGGAAAACAACATTGATGGAATTCAGGGAATTTTACTCATAATTACCCACTTTTCATATTCAATGGTAACTGTAGGAAAAAGTTAATGTGAAATACGTGCGCAAAGTTTGTTTGCTGCACTCAAGAAACCATTCCGCCCTCGTCTACGGCTCGGGCGTAAACGTTTCTTTCGGTGCAGCAAACTGTCACTTTGCGCACTAGTTGCACAAATAACTATTTCCATCTTCTTGGATTATTTTACGCCTGTGAACATTTGGATACTAACCATTTCATAGCCAAGAAGGTACATCAAGCAAAGCCATCAATTCTGTGTATTGGTTCGTTCACAGTCCCGTATACAGTCTTTCCTTCTTATGCACTGTGGCGACTAAATGCACCTAAAGAACTGAACTATTGCTCGTTGATACTGCAACTCAGTGGGTGATGGGGGGGAATTTTGGAATGCATGGGTGACTCATTCACTGACCCATTCAATAGTTTGTGCAGCAAAAAAACTGACACTGTTGTACTTTTTACAACAACGCGACTGCCGGAGGGTTAATATAGCAAACTCAAAAATCTCAACGTATATTACTAATTAGGTGATAAAACAATTTATCTATCATTAAACGAAAATCCCAATCAAATGCTGTGAATAACCCGGAAGACTTTGCTACTGAAATATTGACAACAGGGTAAACAGCTAGATGAGAACTCGATTAGCGCTACTATACAAAAATTATATATATATATAATATTATTTAATCAAAATTCATTCCTTGTTCATTCTGAACTTTTGTCAGTTACTAAACTATTTCAATCTTTGCCGTTATTTGAGTGTATGTGATGTCTGTAGTTTGAATGCCCCGCCCAGTGTGGGCGTGTCTAGTCTCGGCCAATGGCAGACTGTAGCCAACTACCAATCATATGGCTCTATTTTCTCCATATTCATTTACTCGTATACTATGCTCCTCGATGTTTGAAGTTTCATATATTTGTAGCAACCAAAAACCATTTCACAATTTTTTGTAAAGAAATCTTCTGGTTGTGACGATTTCAAGTTGTTTCTTTGATAAGATTCAAATATTCCTTTGAAGAATTAATTTGAAGTTTCATATATTTGTAGCAACCAAAACTAATTTCACAATTTTTTGTAATGAAATCTTTTGGTTGTGACGATTCAAGTTGTTTCTTTGATAAGATTCAAAAATTCTTTTGAAGAATTAATTACCTTACATGATCAATATCTTTTAAAAATATGGCATGTCAAGTTGACTGAAATTCATGAGACGTTCTCAAATAGCATAAGACACTAAATGAGGTCAACAATATAAGATCTAAGATCTCATAAAAGTTTAGGGAAAATAATTATGTTCTCAAGCTTTTACAACCAGCGAAGAAGTATGTTCTCAAAAATTATGAATATTATTTAACATGCAGCAGCGTATGTATGATAAGAATTTGATTAATTGAAGATAAAATGAATCTTCTGACAATATTACGAAAGTTAAGTAACGCACTAGAGATTGGAGATATGTCTGCAGAATGTTTTGAAACTGAAGCATTCTCATCGCTCGTCTTCAACTAAACAGGATGAAATATTAGAAGAAGAAGAAGACGCGGAAGAAGAAGAAGAAGAGAAGAAGAAGAAGAAGAAGAAGAAGAAGAAGAAGAAGAAGGCGGAGGAGAAGGAGAAAAAAAATGGAGAAGAGAAGAAGAAGAAGAGGGCGAGAAGAAAAAGAGGGGAAGAAAAGAAGAAGAAGGAGAGAAGAAGAAGAGAAGCGAGGAAGAAGAAGAAGAAGAAGAAGAAGAAGAAGAAGGAGGAGGAGAAGAAAAAAATGGAGAAGAAGAAGAAGAAGAAGAAGAAGAGGGAGAAGAAGAGGAAGAAGAAGAAGAAGAAGAAGAAGAAGAAGAAGAAGAAGAAGAAGAAGGAGGAGAAGAACAAAATGGAGAAGAAGAAGAAGAAGAGGGAGAAGAAGAGGAAGAAGAAGAAGAAGAAGAAGAAGAAGAAAAAGAAAAAGAAGGAGAAAAAGAAGAAGAAGAAAAAGAAGAAGAAGGAGAAGAAGAAGGAGAAGAAGAAGAAGAAGAAGAGGACGAAGAGAACGATGATGTGCACGGCAGATGATTTGAAACTTGGAATATTTTAGTTTTGCAACAAGACCCAGAGATTTGTATAAATATAAACTGTTGCACGCACAACTGCTTCTCCTTCTTCTTCTTCTTTTTCTTCTTCTTCTTCTCCTTCTCCATTTTCTCCTCCTCCTTCTTCTTCTTCTTCTCCATTTTTTTCTTCTCCTCCTTCTTCTTCTTCTTCTTCTTCTTCTTCTTCTTCTTCTTTCTTCTTCTCCATTTTCTTCTTCTTCATCTCCTTCTTCTTCTTCTTCTTCTTCTTCTTCTTCTTCTTCTTCTTCTTCTCTCTTCTTCTTCTTTTTTCTTCTTCTTCTTCTTCTCTTCTTCTTGTTCTTCTTTCTTCTTCTTCTTCTTCTTCTTCTTCTTCTTCTTCTTCTTCTTCTTCTTCTTCTTCTCCCTCTTCTTCTTCTTCTTCTTCTTCTTCTTCTTCTTCCTCTTCTCCTTCTTCTTCTACTTCTTCTTCTTCTTCTTCTCTTCTTCTTCTTCTTCTTCTTCTTCTTCTTCTTCTTCTTTCCTGCCTTCTTCTTCTTCTTCTTCTTCCTCTTCTTCTTCTACTTCTTCTTCTTCTTCTCCATTTTCTTTTCTTCATCTCCTCTCTTCTCTTCTTCTTCTTTCTTCTTCTTCTCCCCTCTTCTTTTTCTTCTTCTCTTCTCTTCTTCTTCTTCTTCTCTTCTTCTTCTTCCTTCTTCTTCTTTTCTCCTCCGTCTTCTTCTTCTTCCGTCTTCTTCTTCTTCTTCTTCTTTCTTCTTCTTCTTCTTCTTCTTCTCTTCTCTTCGTCTTCTTCTTTCTTCTTCTTCTTCCTTTTCTTCGTCTTCTTCTTCTTCTCTTCTTCTTCTTCTTTCTTCTTCTCTTCTTCTCTTCTTCTTCTTCTTCTTCTAATTCGTCCAGCAGTTAAATGCAGTTACTCAAATACGACCAATTTCAAATACCTTCAACCAATTGCGTGCAATTACACTGTAAGTACTCAACTGTACTAAACCATTACTTCATAGCCTGATTCTATTCAATTGTTCCAAAGTCTGTCGGCAGTTGTAAGCCACTGTAATTAGTCTCTCTAATTGCGCTTAAACTAAGTACTGTATTTAATTGATCTTGTATTGTGCCTAGAAGCGTAGATAGATGAGAGTAGCTTCAGTTACCTTCCACTGTGATATTCACCTCAAACTGTCAGCAACGATCTGGCAACGTTGCCGAGATAAAAAAGGTTGGCGCTATCTGATTTGTGGAATTATAGACAAGGATAGCAACACCATTGTTGATCAAATACTGTCATTATAACGTAGACCTTACTATCGTATAGTGATTTCATATGATAAACTAATATGAAGTTGTCTTATAGAAATAAATGGACTACATATCATATTTATTTATTCATTTATCACATTCCAAAATCACAATATCAAATAAATGATTGGGAGAAAATTACCAGGATAAACCCAAAACTGCTTCTGTCCCTAATGTTGAAAAAAAGTCGAAATAAGGTAATGAGAACACTCATTCAATCAATTTAATTCTTGTGAATAGAAAAAATAATCAGATTAAATACATAAAAAGATTAAATATTATCAAACATATTTTTTTTAAAGTTAGGTCTGTATGTTATGACAAAGTTTATGTTGACTGTGACTCTAATTGACTAGCTGATTTGACGTTGTCTATAAGTGATATTATGTTGAATGACAATAAAATTCTATTATTATTATTACATCAGAATGTCATGATAAATTTACGTCAATCTATCACACATAATAGATATGGATCTCCCAACTTCAAAATGAAGACGATTTTTTTTTGAGGCCACATGAGGCTAGGCACTCACACCAATCAGTCAAGACAAGAGAAGACAAGACAAGACATGAAATAAAGATCATGATATAGGCCTAAATAGATTCATATCTGATAAATCATATCCTTTTTTCAGTTATAACTTATCTCATTCTATATTCTCTCTAAGAAGGTTATCAGATTGAGCCCATTCTTGAGTCAAATCTTTCAAGAATTTGATACATTCTGACGTTTTTGGAAACATATTGAGGAATGGTGCTCCTAAATTTTTCTACTTTCTTACGTTCCTGAATTTAACACCCCTCAACACCTACCTATACCTCTCAAATCCTGTTACCAGATAAACGTTTTATATTGAAAATGTATTGTAGATGTAGAATACATAAAGATTGAAAACTACATTGGAAAATTATACATTAGAGTATTTATTTATTTATACATTGATGGATACAATATGATTCTCAACTATGAATGATTGGGGGAGGAACAACAGGCCTAAAGCCCAAAACTGTTCCTTTCCCGAATTTGAATAGAAATTGTCCACCAAAAATAGGTTATGTTTATCACGTCATAAGTTTCGATTCCAATTTTGAGAAGTTTTCAAATATGACGATTGTTTTATTCTATGCTCTACATTGAATATCTCTATTCAAGAGCCTGTTTCCGAGCTCGGGATTTGGGTAAGTTCTAAACTTTAAACAGTTGGAGTCAGAAAATTGGCTTTTGAAAACGGGGCGTAGTCGCAGTGAATAATTGTTGCGAAATAAATCTTTATTTTCTTATTTATATAATTGGAAACGTTTTCCCTTGACGAAATAAAACATTCCTGAATAATTGAATAGACTTAGAACGTTGTCAAAAATCCACTTTAATTAAATAGAAATTGATAATTAATATTTTACAGGAGCATGCTTTCGTGTGTGCTCACACAAGATGTGTGAAAGCATGCTCCTGTAAAATATTAATTTTTAATTTTCATTTAATTAAAGTGGATTTTTGACAACGTTCCAAGTCTATTCAATTATGGAAAAGTTCCACAACATCAACATTAACACTACATTCCTGAATAATTCAAAATAGCTAGAACTCAATAGAGCACTATTTTCTCTTTATTTTATTTTGTTTTCAATTTTCTTGTTTTTCGAAATTCAATTTCAAATTCCTGAATAATTCAAAATAGCTAGGACTCAATAGAGCACTATTTTCTCTTTATTTTACTTTGTTTTCAATTTTCTTGTTTTTCGAAATTCAATTTTAACGTGACTTTGACTATGACTTCGACTAGGCTCCGTTTCGGAAAGCCAATTCTCTGACTCCAGCTGTTCAAAGCCTAGAACTTAGCTAAATCCCGAGCTTTACAGATACCTCTCCATCTAGCTGTTAACCCTATTGTCAATGTCTGCAGTAGCAGAAGTCTTCGGGGTGATTTACAGCATTTATTTAGGATTTTTGTTAAATAATAATTTGAAATCCCGAGCTCGGAAACCGGCTCTAAAAAATTGCAGCTTTTTTCATCCTTTACTCTTATTCATTCTTTTTTTTGTTAATAGAAAGATATATTTCTTATTACCTAAATATAAAGAAAATAAATAAAAATCTCAGTACCCTTTTTTAAAATATTTTATCACAACATGTTTCGGTCATGTATGCCATTTTCACTTGAAAAAATAGTTGTGATAAAATATTTTAAAAAATGCTACTGAGATTTTTATTTATTTTCTCTATATTTATATTACAAGTAGCCCTATACAGGAAAGAGATACGTTCTTATTACCTCTCTGTTATGATCATTTCTCGAAAATGTAGGTTTGTTTTATTCACTGACTTCTCAACTACATTCCTGGTTAACTAAACAATAATGCTAAGCAACCTTCAAAGTCTTCATAAATATGAGTCATTGGGAGAAATTAGCGTGAAAACTACATACGCAACATTACCTTAACATAGATACTGCGCCACGCACAATAGGATAATGATAATCAATGATTACCATCTTGGGGACATACATGATTATTTGCTTATTTGCTGTCAAGGTTATTTCTCATGCGTTTGAGAACAAAATTGTGATTCTTCTTGGTCGACGTGCTCTCAACTTTCTTTATCCTCATGCATTATATATCTCTCTCATTGTTCTTTTTGTCTCAATTTCTTTCTACGTTTTCCATTCTCCTCCTCCCATTCTGAATCATTCATTCTCAAACCTACTTCTGTCCTTCTTAATTTTATCTTTCTCCAGCACTCTTCCATTCTAACTCACTCTCTTTCACTCACTCTCTCTCTCCCTCTCATCTCTCTCCTCTAAATCAATCAATCAATCAATCTCTCTCCTACTCTCCTACGTTCTCCATTCTCCTTCCTGTATTCCACTGTTCTTCCTCATGCTCTCATCCGTCTTTCTCCTTTTGTATTTCGTCTCTTTCTTCCATCCTTCCTTTTATTTCATATTCCTCTTAGTTTTCCATTCTTCTCTCATTTTCTTTTTCAATTCTCCATGCTTCCCTTTCCAAATAAACTTATTTCTCACTACATAACAATCTTGGAGAACTGAATTAATTAGTGGGTGTAAACCACTTTTCCGTTTGTACTACTTTCCTTTCTTTTCCTTTTGCTGTTAAACATCTTGTGAATCCTTCCTCTTGCCTTGTTATTCTTCTTTTTATCAATTTCTCACTACTTCTTTCTCATCTTCTCTTCGTCGAGTTTTTCACCACTCATTGAAATTTGAGTCTTACATTAATATTTTCCTTTGTATTCTTTCCCCATCAAATCATACTCATCTCCTCTCTTTCTTCCTTTTCTTATTTCCTTCTAAATTCCCTCTTCCATCAGTATCACCATAGAGAAACAATAGCGTAAGTAGATATGCCATGGTATAGGGCGTTTATGTCGCAACTTTAACTGTTATCTCAAGCTGATGTCCACGTTGTTCTTTCCCGTGAAGCTTTATGACGCTGGTGGTCTCATATTGTGCCGTTCTTACACTCGTACCCCAACAAAACAGTTAAAACGTCAATAATCGACAGTAATCAGCTTGAGATAACAGTGAAAGTTGCGACATAAACGCCCTATACCATGGGATATCTACTTACGCTATTGTTTCTCTATGGTTTCACTATCCTTAATATTTCCTTCTCCTCTTGCTCAAAATGCTCTCTCCTCCTTCTTCTTTCTCTCTCTTAATTTATCTTCATTCCATACATCTTTCTCGTGTCAAGTATTTCTATCTCTCTCTCACAGATCCACCATGTGAGAAAAATTCCAAGATCCTTGAGTTCAACGACCTTGTCCTCGTATTAGAATCCACACTGAAATCATTGACCAAACACGGGGAAATAATTTGCATTGCTTCTTATCTGAATACTCATATCCACATGTTTGTGGGAAAAGCAGCTGTGATATCTTCATTGGAAGACTCTTCCAGAGTTGACTGATACGGTCTACGCTATCTCTCTCGACTATAAAAATTCTCAAATTAGGATGACTTTTCGATTTGATGATTTGACGAAGTTAGGACAGTAACGTCAACTCTACCACTTTATCACAAGACGGTGTGTGTAGAGTTGAAGTCTGTATGAGACTGGAACACGTGATTAATTGAAGATATGAGTTCCTGAAGATAACGGGAATAAATCTTGAAACACTGAACATAATTTCTCACTAAGATAATCTGAGTAAGAAGGAACAGCATTCCTAACAAAAAAAATCTGTGTGGAGGAGCATACCAATTGAAACAAAAATCATTATAATTTTTGACATTCTTTCTTGATATTCTTGAGGGATGAAGCATCATCTTTCAAGGAAGATATAATATGATAATTTTCACAAGAAATCAGATAGAAGAAGGATAGTTTATTCTGATTGCAGGCTGAGCAATACAAGTCAGAGATTTTAAGATTCACTTCTTCAATTCAAGTCTGAGTATTCTAAGATTCCAAGTCTGAACATACATGAATGTTAGCATGCATAACTTTTTCAAGATGTGGACACTTAATGGAGGTATCTGCCTACTCTAATAGGGGTTCGAAATAAACTGCAGTATCTAATCGTAGCCATATATTGTATTCTCGTACACCTCATCTAGTTTGAGATCTTTTTAGTTGTTAGTAAAGCTGCTTTCAGAATCTGCTATGAGAGATTCTCTTGTTCAGATTTTGTCAGTTGTACGGCATGCAAGAGATTAACATACGCAAACAATTTTTATCTACATTCATCTTTTTCTTCTTCTCCTTCTTCTTCTTCTTCTCCTTCTACTTCTTCTTCTTCTCCTCTTTCTCCACCATCCTCTTCTCCTCCGTATCCTCCTACTCCAACTTCTGCTCCTTCTCCTCTATCTCCTCCTTTTCTTCCTCATACTCCTTCTCTTCCTTCACCTTTTCCTCCTACTCCTTCTCCTGCTCCTTCTTAAATTAATAATACAATAATATATCCACAATCTCGATTACTTACTCAACAATAATTTAATAATGTTTAGTGAGGTCCATGTTGTAATGTAAGTGTTTGATTAGCAATGGTATTGCTATCCTTGTCTATCATTCAACAAACCGCATAGCGCTATCTCTTTTTCGCTTTGCTCTGTTGCCAGATCGTCTTCCAACAATGTATAATTAATGATTAATCAACAAAACATTTCATCTAAATTCTTAAAATCCATCATGAAATCATTGAAAATTGTATTTCTTGCCTGATAAAATATATTAATTGATTATAATACACGAGAATGAACCGTTAGTATTACATCAATAAACCTGTATCAGCTACCGTCTATAGAAGGCGTTGACAAGACAGAGGAAAGGCAACGTTGCTCTCCCATCTTTCTCCAGTGCCATTATAACGTGGACCTCATTATAGTCACAAAGATACTCAAGCTAAAATCAGTTTACAACTACTAGTGAAGACATTAAATTTGAAGATACAAGACAAAAAGAGGTAAATACGGAGAAATATAAATCGATAATCATTATCATTACACGACGCATAATACACCAAGTTATACCATAGAGGAAATTATCATATGAAATATGCAACTTATGACTTATGACTAATGCTATCGTCTCTCTATGGTAAAGATAGCATGGAATATGACGTTATGACTTATGCTATCTTTTATCTATGGTGAAGATAGCATGTAATATGTTATGACTTATGACTTTTGCTATCTTCTCTCTCTGTTCTCTCTATGCTAAAAATAGCATGAAATATGTTATGACTTATGACTTATGCTATCTTCTCTCTCTGTTCTCTCTATGCTAAAAATAGCATGAAATATGTTATGACTTATGACTTATGCTATCTTTCCTCTATGGTAATTCACATTAACGTCACCAAGTTCATTGTTCGACTATTATGTCCAACTTTTGAAGGTCTTTCTCCCATCGTAACTCTCTCTCTCTGTATCATAGTAAAATATATTCATCTCTTACTATCAACCTTCCTCATAAATAACATCGAAGCTTCCCATTCAAACATCTTCAATGCTAGTAATGAATGGGTAATAATATAGTGTTTAGTATCCTCAACACTATTTACTACTCAACTCTATTTTATGTCCCTGTTTTACGGTGTAATGAATGGAATTTATTTGTTGTAATTGTAAAGTCCTATGAAGACATAAATTGGTTTCTGTGTTGTAAATAATTTCTCTGCATGTCTTGAACTTGGAGAGTTGCATATTTACATCATTTTCAATGTCATTCTCTGCGTTTCTAGTAATTATTCTTTTGGTAGAGAGTTAGTGGGAAGAATACTTCGAATATTCTTTCCGAAGAATGGACATTGATAAGTCCAAAGCTCCGCCAATTTATGTAGATGCATAACAATATAATTATCTACAGTTATCATAGTTTGCTTTTTTCATATCATATACAGATCAATAATTATTTTCTTAGTCTATATTATGTAAATTCATCTATAATTTTGCTGTATTGTAGGCTATTGTATATAAGTGTATAGGCCAGTATATATTGTAATCTACATAAATAAAGTACTTATATTGTAATCTACATAAATAGAGTACTCAATCAATCAATCAATTATTTGGAAATATGTTATGATTGTAGTGTGTGGAATGGTTTTAGACAATAAGTTTTAGACAATGGTTTTAGACATGTTTTTAGTGTTGCAAGCTTCTCTACATCTTGGAGTATTTTGATATTAACATAGTTTTTTTTCACTCTATATCTTCTCTATGCTAGCAGGTAACCCGTGCTCCGCAAGGGTCTCTTCCAATATTTGACGTAATGAAATCTTGAAGTGTTGATAGTAGGCCCTTTAACCATCCTCGGTAAATTGAGAATCTATATGCAAAATTTCAAGTTAATCAGTTGAGTAGTTGAGACGTGATGATGCGTCATTCGTGGATTTCCTATACCGTACTTGTATAAGCCAGTTTTACCCTTAAAATATAGATTATTTTCTGCATGTAATCAGAACTCCCTCACCATTCACGTCTTGATGTTCTATTTTGTGGATGAATCTCCTTTCCATTGCTATACAGTATTTTACCATAGAAAAACGATAGCATAGATATCCCGTGGTATAGGGCGTTTATGTCGCAACTTTTACTGCTATTCCAAGCCGATAGTTCACATAGTTCTTTTCCATGCAGCTGTGTGACACTGGTAGTAGTCTCTTGAGCCACAAATGGCGACCATGTGCTCTCCTAAAATTTAAAAATTGTAGATATATGTTATTTGTTGCAACACGTGCTCTGAACATATTGTATTTAGGAATATGAACGCTCGAAGAGCTAGAATAATAAAAAGAACCGTTCTCGAAACTATTGAAATGCATTTGAATAGCTTACCTAGCCAGATGACTGGGGTTATTATTCTTTTCAAAGTAGTTTGAGACAAAATCATTCTTTCATAGAAATTTGCTAACAGCATTCCTAACGTCAGTCACAGACACGTTTACAATAGAAACCACATGGCCCACTGTGCTTTGTGTCAACCCTTGTATATAGCTATAGCATAAGTTGATGGCAGGTAAATGAAGTTTGTGAATAGCGATATAGATAGATAGTTAGGAGAGAAGTAAATATAGATATGTGAGTTAGTTCACAATGTAACCACGTGGTTAGCATATGCTACAATTTTACCACGTGGTTAGCATATGAATATTATTGAAGCAATTATTTGATGATCAATTATTTGAATGGTGATCACATAAAACGATGAATATGATATATGAGTAAATGTATTATAAATTAGGGCGTGAAGTAGATTAGGCTATAGTAAAAAGTATTCAACAAATAATGTTGTACAATAATTATAATTCAATAATTATTATAAGCTAATTAAGTTAGTTGAATCCGAATTCATAGGCTAAGGACAAATTGTAAATAGAATAAATTGGTATATTTGATTGAAACATGTTGACAATGAGTATAGAGAAACTGCTTAATTTTATTAATTGAGTCGTAATTGATGGTCTTATTAATTTGATTTATTCAACTCAATTGTAATGATATACTGTATGAAATTGTGTTTTGTTCTTCATTTAATGTGTATATTATTAAAGTATTTTCAATATTAGATTTATAAGATTGATTAGCCTACTGTATTAATCAAATCAATGCATTCAATTGTCAGTATCCAAACTTCAGAGTTTAAATATTGATAAAATATATGATATCATTTGTTTTAATAATGAAGGGGAGCCATAGTTTAAAATGATATAACATAATAAACATTATAGTAAATTCAAATTGATATTTGAATTCAATTTGTAAGCAGAATATTAGCTGATGAGTTTGAGGGTAGGCGGAGCTAGAGGGCGAAGGGTGATGAGGGGTGGAAAATCGTGGTGCTAGTATATATGCAGGCAGACCATGCCTTGCAAGTTAGTGGCATTTGAGTGGCAGTTAGAGGCAGTTGAGTTGCTGTTAGTTGCTGTGTTCAGTGTAGGAGTGAGTTTTTGGTTTCAGACTTCAATTATCCTATAGGGAATTGACTGAGCCAGGTAAAGATTGTATTTAGAATTTTCAATTTTCCTCATTTAAAATCCACACCACCCCACCCTAAAAAGCCCAAATAACTATATCAAATTACATAGCATCAAAGTAAACAGCAAATTTAATTATTTAGCTCTTCTAAATACAAATCTGTAGATACAGTTTTAATTAACTTCTTGAAGCTTACAGTTGAAATTTTCTTCTAAGCACAAATAATAGTTTCTTAAAGCAAGGCTCCCCTAATCATATTCATTCTTCAAACTTTCAATTCTCATATTTTGACTATAATCATATTTTTTACTAGTTGTTCAATACTTTGATTTTATATCTTATTTTTCAAGTAACCTGTTAAAATAGGAACTGTTTGTTAAAATTTGTTGTATGAAATTAAAACTTGAACTGTTAAACTTTCAAAAACTTAATCATCTTGTATTTATATCTAATCATTACTATATTTTTGATCATTTTTTTTTATAAATTCATATAAATTTAAAGTTCAATAATATTCATATTAACCTTTTGTTGCCTTTCACTCATTTATACATTCCCTTACACACGACCCTGATCTATCTATCTTTATCTTTTTCTTCAATACTATTATTAGCTCAGTGAGTGAAATATAAGTATCCACGCAGTGAGTGAAATTATAGTAAAATAATTATTTTATCAATCCAAAGTGATTGATTGGCGCCGGGCAAAATACCGTATAGAGTGAGGGAGATCGAAACTCACTCTAAATAAAGACCGAAGTGGGAAAGAGTTCACTCTCAAATCACCCCAACAAAACAGTCAAAATTGACAATAATCGACAGTGATCGCTTGAGATACCAGTAAAAGTTGCGACATAAATTCGCTATACCATGGGGGGCTACTACTTACGTGACTATAAGTTAGATTGCTAAAATGACTTTCAAAAAATTTAGTCCCTACGAAAAGTCATAATTCGAGTCTTTAAAATTCAAATGTTGTCTTTCGGTTTATCATGAATTTAATTAATGACTATGAACAACTGTGAACAACTGCAAGACCCAACCTATTTTGGACTATGTGTAACCTTATCTAAATTTGGGAGAGGAATAGCACAAGGTTACCTCATTTTTCTCTCTCTATCATTTTAATGATGTACTTATTGTTTCAATCAATGAAGAATCAATAAATCAATTTCTTTCTCTCTGTTGCAGGTATTGGATAATAGGCCTATCACTGTGATTCAAGATAAAAATCACAATTTAGATATCTTCATTTTCCTGGTAAGAATATATATACCTACTATTGTATTGAATGAAAAAAACTAAGAAATTGTCAAAAACCACAGATTTATTGATACTTAGAAGGACCGGTTTCGGTTATTACACCATTGTCAATCTCTGATAAACTTAAACTAGATACAAGAGCAGCAGAATTTATACTAGTAGGCGAGTACTGCTATTGGTCGAGGGCATGAACGCCTGCCATTGGCCCAGCTAGACAGTCTCCTCTCACTCAACGGTGTGACAAAATGGCGGCTTAAGCAACAGAATCGCCATGATAACAAAATTTACTTTCAGTACAAAATAGGAACCAAGAAAACAAGTGTGAAAGATAATAAAACAAATAAAAATGTAAATGGAAAAACTATTGACTAATGTAAGCTTAAAATTTTATGATAAAAATAAATTCGTAGTGTTGTATTGGTTGAAATGAATCTGGTCATTTAAACTATACTGGGAATTTTCCTTAATTACTCTTTTTATTTCTAAAGCCTCTAGAATATTCAAAGATCTGCCTTTGTTATTAACATGCAGAAACTCAACATTCTCCTCAACTGTGAACTTGTGATTATTTGTTATCAAATGTTCTGCAAAGTTAGATTCCCCATTTTGTTTATTCCAATCTCTGATATGTTCTTTGATTCTACTTTTGAAACTTCTACCAGTTTGACCAACATAACAAGCATTACAATCACCACATTTAAGTTTGTACACCCCACTTTTATCCCAAATATAAATTTTGTCTTTACTCCAGCTAAATAGACTATTTAAAATCGGTTTGGTCTTGAAAGCAACATGAAATCCATTCCTCTTCAATTCCCTACCTATCTTATCAGATACAAGGCCTAAATATGGGATTGTTATCCAAGTCTTCTCCTCACAGTTTGAGCCTACAACGCTAGAATTGATTGAAATTTGTATATTAAATTATAATATAATGGTCATGTTATGATTATAATAGCTGGACACAGCTATTATAACCGAGCTATGACTATCACCAGCTATAACTCAACATTATAGCTCAAAACCATTGTTATAGCTGAACTATCCTACAGAAGACTAAAACTGTTTAACAGCTGACAGCATTCCTCACGTCTAACATCAAAGCTGCACATTCAACCTATGCTGACATTTTGCAGTGAATCTCAGTTCAACACTCATAGAGAAGGAAATTGATTAAACCATGTTAATCTTGAAACTAAATGACAGGCTATTGTGTGAGGATGCGTCGTCCTCTGATCCACAATGCATTAACAGCTCATGTAATAGAATTAAAATGGTACACCATCCTCTATAGTGAGGCCCACGTTATAATGGCAGTGGAGAGAGATTGATTGATTGATTGATTGAGTACTTTATTTATGTAGATTACAATATATACTGGCTTATACACTTATATACAATAGCTTACAATACAGCAAAGTTATAGATGAATTTACATAATATAGACTAAGAAAATAATAATTATGAATGTATATGATATGAAAAAGCATTTGTATATAATAACTATAGATAATAATCATATTGTTATGCATCTACATAAATTGGCGGGAGCTTTGGATATATCAGAGATCGGAGAGTAACGGTGCCGATTTGCTGCCATGCCACTGCCTAATATTGAGAATAGCTGATACCGGTGAATCCGATGTAGCCTAATATTGAATGTTTATTCTTATAATTACCAATTACACTACATTCGTCAAGTTATCCTGGATCACAAATACTTCAGAATTACAATAGGAGGCGGGTGGCTCATATTTATATTCAAACTAGCCGTCGGGCTCGCTACGATCGCCATATCCGTCTAGCCAAGGGGCTCCGCCCCCT
This sequence comes from Nilaparvata lugens, assembly GCF_014356525.2. Classification (NCBI taxonomy): domain Eukaryota; kingdom Metazoa; phylum Arthropoda; class Insecta; order Hemiptera; family Delphacidae; genus Nilaparvata; species Nilaparvata lugens. Next base: position 693 of record NW_024092151.1, on the reverse strand, counting down.
GGACCCCCGACTGGGTCGTCCAAGAATGAGATCAGCAGGCTCGCTTCGCTCGCCTGCATTTTTCATTTCAGCATTTTTATCATAATGTTAGGACAATCCAGTCGGGGGTCCAGACTAAACGTCTGGCTAAACGGATATGGCGAGCGAAGCGAGCCTGACGGCTAGTAATATCATATTCCCAGGATTGAAGTAGCATTGCCCAATCAATTTACCCGCGATAAATGCATTAAATCTTCAACCTGGTGCCAATCTAACAAAGTCAACTCAACTTAATGCAACCTGACAAAATTATCACTTTAGTTGCCAGTTAACAACTGTTTCGAAGAGGTACTCTATCTAGATTATAGTTCTATAGTAACATATGTTATGGAAATTTCAATTATAATTAGGAGATTGGGAGAAGAAGAATATACATGCTAAAAGACGAACTTTAAACCCTCAAAAACAACCCTTAGAGTTAAAATATTGCCAAAAGATTTCTTAGTGCGCCTCTAAAGGGCACTGAACATACCTACCAATTGAACGTTTTTGGTCGGTAGATTTTTAGTTATGCGAGTGAGTGAGTGAGTCAGTCGTCAGTCAGTCAGTCAGTCAGTGAGTGCCATTTCGCTTATATATATATATAGATAACCATTATACTTTTTCAAGTTACATAACTTAATATCCTTTTTGGGTACTGCACTTGGTTATATA
>NW_024092150.1:0-16333 GCF_014356525.2 Nilaparvata lugens | reverse complement strand
GATTATTCAATCAATCAGTCAGAATGACACAACTTACAGAAAGTACCACAGGCTAACTTAAGCCCAAAACGGTTCCAATTCTAATTTATACAACAGTCCAAATGTAGTTAGGTTATGTATCACATCAAATTCTTCAATTTACAATCCATCACACACAAAATTTTTAAATAAAAAAAAAGTTTCTAATTGAATAAATTAATTAGCAAATAATTGTAACTTAAAATTCCAAACTTTGAAAAAACTATTGAATTTTGAGACCGAAAAGACAACTCACTAGGCCTGAAAGTAAGGCAAAACTGTTGTCTACTCACCGTTGCAAGCTTATCGAATTTGGCGAACAGGTCATTGAGCACTCGAACAATCTCTTGAGCGCTGCATTGGCTGGCCCACGCTGCAAATAGAAGCCAATCAATTCATGATTTTCTTAAGAAACAAATGGTTTTCATTCAATCATTAGGTATGTTTCTCATGTGGGCTATTTCCTCTTATGTGATTGATATAGAAAACTAAGCATCTAGAATACATTGCAGTCTGTGATATATTGTAAATATCGTATTCCTGATACCTTGATATAAACGAAGAAAAGTATGATTGTATCAAGTTTTGATATGGATAGTACTTGACGAGAGTAACAATAATATGTCATCACATTAGCAAAATTCACTTCTATTCTTGAGTTATAAGCATTTGAAGATGAGTGATTTTTCTGGTCTGAGAGTGGAGGAAGGATTCTATGTTTGAGTGAATAACTCACCCTGTATTGTCGTCTCATATTATAGCAAGACACTTGTTAGGTCAACCTCTATCCATATTCCGAATATCAACCGAATCTGGCACATTTGTATTTTTCATAAATAAACAATTCACTGGATGCGAATATGGTTATTTGTGCAACTAGTGCGCAAAGTGACAGTTTGCTGCACCGAAAGAAACGTTTACGCCCGAGCCGTAGGCGAGGGCGGAATGGTTTCTTGAGTGCAGCAGAGGAACTTTGCGCACGTATTTCACATTTAATTTTTCCTACAGTTACCATTGAATTTATGAGAAGTTGTTGATTGAATGATCATGGGTAAAATGATGGCTGAAATCCATCAAATGTTTGTGTGTGTATGTGATGCTGTTATTAATAGCAGCTTTAATTCATTTAAAAACTAATAATAATCCAATTGAAGTTGGAAATTCTCAGCCAAAGTTCTCATTTTTATTCATTCAAGAATCAGAAAAAATACAGATGGAAAAAAACTTCACATTCAAAATACACGTCAACAGCTTGTTGGCTGAACCGAGCTGCAAGATGGCTGAACACAACAAGATGGCTGAACCGACAAGCGCGCGACCTAGCGGGAAGAATCGTACCTAAGTTTGTTTCATCCAGCTAAAAATTACTGAAACACGATTCAGAAATTTAGACTTTTGCTCAAATTAACGAGAAAAATGCTCGAAGTAAACTGAAAAATATTTATAAAAATAACATAGACAACAGAGAATATTTATTGTAGTATTGTTATGTTTTTTATTATTTTTATTTATATGAATATCGAACGGTAATCATTTAACCTCAAAAATCGAATTTTATAATGTATATTTGCTACTTTTCTCATTTCTCAGAGTTGAAATAATAATTATCAATGGGAAAGAATTTTATTATTTATGATTAAATGATGAGAATTCGTGAATGATGATCATTTAATAATTATGATTTAGATGAACATTATTCTTGTTTTAGATTTCTAGATTGGGATTTTGTCATAAATGTAGGGTAGCCATTGAAATGATTCTTATCTAAATCTAACCACAGTCATTTTTACCAACTTAATTTTTGTTTTCGTGCACTAATCCCCCATATAACCCACCAACTATTTTGTGTTGCCATGTTGCAAATCTGGAGTGCAGAAAAATTTTTTCCCGCACTGGAGCAGAAAAGTGAATCTTTGCGTTCTGTAATCAGTGCAGGAATCGTCACTTTTCAAGGTAACTATAGGAAAAATAAATAACGTCTTAACGTCATGAATAACATTTTCACTGATGTGAATAAACGACAGATTAATCACATTAGGATATACGACAACTACGTCTTTCTAGCAAAGCTACGCTAGGTGTGAGGACACTCCTCCTGTTTCTATAGAATACAGTAAAATAAACATAACATTAGCTGCTGGAAAGTGAAATGTGCGTGTTCGTGGCGCATAAGTCTGTACGCACCTTTACATCAACATTAACGCTGACATTCTCGTAGCAGTGCAGATAAATGCGGTGGAACTGGTGCGGTGTGAACGAGCCTTTCTCTGCTTCCGTCGCTATGTCTCTGATCATTTCTTTGGCTACGAAGTCTGGCAACACTGCAAAAATCATTAGAATTAGATTGAAAATGAATTATTTAAAATGATTCGCAAAATTATTGAGACATAGCGATAAACGTATCATTCATTTCATTTCATTAAGTTTCCATCACGTACTTGTGGATGAGAATACTGCGTGAGGTCTACTGCACACAGAACTACTAGTAACTATTGTTGTGTTTCAATGATTTCTGTAGCCCAAAAATCAGACGTGAGTAGCCTTTCATAGTTATCAAATTGGTTTCATTGGGAAGCTGGGCTTTGATTCTTCTCTTAAGATTAAATGTCAATCACATTGGATTACTAATCCACGGTGAACTCTCATATCTCATATTATCTGACCTCTCCAATTTCAAACGATGTTTCAAATCCTGGCTCTCAGGTATGCAATGATAACAATTTATAACACCTCAGCAAACAGCAAAGTCAGATAGCGCTGGATAAACGCTACAATTAAAATCTATCTCACACACACATTCACTCACTCACTCACGCTCTCTCTCTTCTGGTAGAGAGTTAGTGGGGAGGATATTTTTAATATTCTTTCCGAAGAATGGACATTGATATGTCCAAAGCTCCGCCAATTTATGTAGATGCATAACAATATAATTATCTATAGTTGTTGTATTACAAATTACTTTTTCATATCATATACAGTTCAATAATTGTTTTCTTGGTCTATATTATGTGGATTCATCTATAATTTTGCTGTATTGTAAGCTATTGTATATAAGTGTATAAGCCAGTATATATTGTAATCTACATGAATAAAGTACTCAATCAATCAATCAATCAATCTTCCACTTATCCTATCAAAAAGTCAATCTCCAAGTAGTATCAAGCACTCTCTCACTCTTTTTCCTTCTTTCTCGCTCCTTCTCTTTTTCTTCTCAATACTTTCCACACTCTTGCTCTAGGTTGTATTCATTTCATTTCATTTCTGTATAAAATACTATAATCATAATACAATTATGACATTGGTGGAAAAACTAGGCTGAGCCTGTACTATTTTTCTCCAAACGATTTGATTAAATGTAATGTTGGCCAAAGTTTGAGGTTTTAATTTGCACCTATTTTGAATTGCTTAGCCACTTGATTTTCGGGCCAGAAATAGTGATTTGAAAATTTTGAATCTAGAAGGTTGACGTGATACTCTAAATGAATCACAGAGTGTATCACGATAAATTGAAAACTTGAGAGATATTGCACTATTTTTTGAAAAATAATTTTGCAAACCTACTTACTCACTATAAGAAAGTTACAGCTTAAGGTGTAATCGCTCAAGAGGCTTATTATATAGAGCCAAGTTAAGACTTTACAACTTAGTCTCACTGTAGATCAGTTGGAGATCTACATACTAATGACAGTGTAGAAAGCGAGCCGATTCTCTGCCTAGCCACTGCCTTCTATCATAGAGAAACGATAGCATAGATATCCCATGGTGTAGGGCGTTTATGTCGCAAGTTTACACTGTTATCCCAAGCCGATAGTTACATAGTTCTTTCCTATGCAGCTGTGTGACGCTGGTAGTCTCTCTAATTGTGCTGTTCACACACTATCACCCCTACAAAATCGACAATAATCGACAGTAATCGGTTTGAGATAACAGTAAAAAGTTGCGACATAAATTCCCTATACCATGGGATATCTACTTACGCTATTGTTTCTCTATGCTTCTATGGTGGAGAGCTGATATCAGTATATCTGATGTAATATGAACTTTTCATTCTTGTTCAATTATTTCGCCCTTACCTGAAAGTAGAAGCCTCTCTTGTTGATCGTTTTCCTTTTGTGTGTGATATCTTGTCTCAGTGGAGCGATGGGTCTCCAAGAATGCCTTCCTCTGACCCGGTCTGTAGGTATTTGGTGTAGAGGCCGGCGAAGTTCACAGCCAGATACACCAACGCCATTGCTATCATCTGCCTCACAACGCAGCTCAAGTCTTTATACTGCAACAAAAAGTAATTCAGAAATTTAAATTATTAACAAAAGATATTTTCCTATAGAGAGAATGGAATAAACAGAGAAAGAGCGAAAAAATAAAAAAAAACTAGAGTTGTAAACTAGAAGGGAGAGGGAGTTGAGAAAATTCAAAGAGACAGAAAACACGCAGGAGAGAAGGAAGAAAAATGAAGAAAATAGTTATTTGTATATCTAGAGTAAAAAGTACAACTTTTCTCCCTGTGGGAAAAAGTTTGAAGCCGAGGCGAAGCCGAGGGCAACAATTTTCCTGAGGGAGAAAAAGTATTTTTCGCTCGTGATGTACACAACATTTTTCCTCCATCTACATTTTTTTATAGAAACTGCAAATTAAATCATTCTAATAACTTACGTATTGGTGACAATGTTTCCTAACACTAACCTAAAATCTAAAACCTAAAAACCGGTCGTCTGTTGGCATGCCAATTGCCAAAGTTTGTAACAATTATATCAGCTGGGCAGGCTACCAAAAATGGCTGACTACAGATCACGCGGTTCAGTTTTGAATTGCAGATCAAAAAAATTTGTTGGCTGGTATTTTGAATAGAATAGAATATTTTAAAAATTGTATAAATTTTTATCGTCTACTAATATTAAGAATATAATAATTATCATACAAAATATTTCATGAGTTGATCAAATTTCTGGTTGTGGTATTGAATTCAGTTGACTCAATGACAGACACCTTATTATGCTTTCTCATCTGAGCTTAGACCTTCTAACCTATTACCAATGTAAGTTTCAAAATAGAGATGCTCCCCATGTTATTTAAATGGAGTCACTTTTACTCCCTAGGGAGTTTTTCTGTTTTTTACTACCGAGAGCGAAAAAGTGACGCTTTAGTATTAGGTTTCAGGGAGTAAAGTAAGTACTTTGGACAGTGAGTGGAGGAAAAAAAAATTTTCCTATAGAGAGAATGAGAATGAACAGAGTAAGCGCAAAAAAATTAAAAAAAAACTAGAGTTGTAAACTAGAGGGGAGAGGAAGTTTATCTATTTATTTATTCGTGGACAGAATCACAAATCATATAAAGGGGTGAGCAACAGGCTTGGCCCAAATATATTCCATTCCCAAATTTTGATAAATTAATAAAATGTCCAAAAAATAGGTTATGTTTCTACTGTAAAACGTCCAAGATCAATTTTCGTCCAAATATATACAAGCTGAACATTTTGAATTTATAGAAATTAAAACATTAATCTATATTTAAGTTGAGAAAATTCAAAGAGAAGAGACAGAAAACAAGCAGGAGAAATAGAAGAAAGGAAGAAATAAATTTTTTTGTGAAAGATGAGTCATGAGGAAAAAGAAAGCTTAGGGAATTCGAAGAAGAGAGACAGAAAACATCCTGGAGAAAGAGAGGGGAGAGAATGAAATAAAGTTCTTGTAATAGTTGAATTAGAATGAAGAAAAAGGTAAGAAAATACGAGGAAAAGGGACTGAAAACATGCAGGAGAAAATGGGAAAAAGAGAGATTTTGTGATGGATGGGAGAAAATGAAGAGGAAGGTTTTTATTGATTTGATTTATTTACAATGCAAATAACACTAATGTAATAACATTGAAAGATAAAATAATAAGGTAGTCCTGTGCTATTTTTCTTCCAAATTTATAGGTGACAAAATCCAAGATAAGGTAAGAGAATACTAGGAGGGAGACAAACATCCAGGAAAAAGAGGTTTAAATTGATAAAATAATAATAACTTTGAGAGAGATGAATCAAAAGGGAGAGGAAGGTGACAAAGTACGAAGAAAAGAGACAGAAAACACGCAGGAGAAAATGAGGAGAAAGAACGAAATAGTGACTTTGTGATAGATGGAAGAAAATGAAAGGGGAAGGTGCTGAATACGAGAGTAAGAGACAAAAACATGCGGGAAAAGAGAGGAGAGAGAAATAAATAACGATTCAGTGAAAGAAAATTTAGAGAAAGCTGGAGAAATACGGATGTAAGATACAGAAAACTGCAAGAGAAAATGAGGAAAAAGAAAGAAATAAAGATTTTGTGATAGATGGAGGAAAATATAGAGAATGGTGGAGAAATACGGAGGTAAGAGGCAAAACCATCCAGGAGAAAGGGAGGAAAAAGAAATAAATGAAGATTTTATAATAGATGATAGGAAATGGAAAGAAAGGTAAGAAATACGAAGGTAAGAGACAGAAAACATCCAAGAGAAAGAGAAGCAAAAGGAAAGGAACAAAGATTTCGTGATAGATGGGAGAAAATGTAGAGAAAGGTGGAGAAATACGAAGAGAAGAGACAAAACCATCCAGGAGATAAAGAGTAAAAATGAAGAAATAAAGATTTCGTGATAGATTGAAGAAAATGAAAAGAAAGGTGAGAGAATACGAAGGAAAGAGACAAAAACATGCAGGAGAAAATGAGGAAAAAGAAAGGAATAAAGATTTTGTGATGGAAGAAAATGTAGAGAAAGTTGGAGAAATACGGAGGTATGATGCAGTAAACATCTAAGAGAAAATGAGGGAAAAGAAAGATTTTGTGATAGATTGAAGGAAATAGAGGGAAAGGTAAGGAAATACGAAGGTAAGAGACAAAAACATGCAAGAGAGAATGAGGGAAAAGAAATAAATAAAGATTTTGTGATAGATGGAAGAAAATTTAGAGAAAGATGGAGAAATACGGAGGAGGTAAGATACAGAAAACATGCAAGAGAAAATGAGGAAAAAGGAAGAAATAAAGATTTTGTGATAGATGGGAAAATGAAGAGAGAGCGACGAGAAATATACGAAAGAAAAAGACAGAAAACATCCAGGAAGCAGAAGACGGAAGCAAGACAAAATCCATCTTGAAATAATGCTACGCCACCTTCTTTTTGACAGCATAATCCTCAAATTTATTCATAGAATTTGCTCCTATCTCATACTGTATTACTATAGATATACCCTAAAAAACACTACCATCTTCCAACATCATATCTATAGATATCTGGAGGAAATACATTTTGACGCTAAGCTTTCGTACCAAACTACTTGACTCCAATAAATCAGTATGATCTGAGAATCACTTCAAACTGTTAGTACCGGTGTACAAAAGCCGGTTAAATTTTAACTGTAATTAATTTCACGAGAACCAATCAGAGAAGCCAATTGCATAAAAGCCGGTTAAATTTTAACCATGGTCAATTCCACGATAAGCAATCAGAGAAGCCGATTGGTTAGATTGGCTATGATTGGTTCTCGTGGAATTAATCACGGTTGAAATTTAACCGGCTTTTGTGCAACCGGGCCTTAGAATTTCTTCATAAATAAAATAAATACTTCTCATCCAACTGATGGTGAATGTTGATAGTGATTTTCACTATAAGAAGAGATTCACTTTATAAAATAGAAAGACTTATAATTCTGAAAGCTCAGATAGCTGTCACAAATGGGTATGAAGAAAGTATGGTGGACAGATTATTGAGTAAAATTAATAGAAAAATTTCAATCAATTCTAGCTTTGTAGGCTCAAACTGTGAGGAGAAGACTTGGATAACAATCACATATTTAGGCCTTGTATCTGATAAAATAGGTAGGGAATTGAAGAGGAATGGATTTCATGTTGCTTTCAAGACCAAACCGATTTTAAATAGTCTATTTAGCTGGAGTAAAGACAAAATTGATATTTGGGATAAAAGCGGGGTGTACAAACTTAAATGTGATGATTGTAAGCTTTTTACGTGGGTCAGACTGGTAGAAGTTTCAAAAGTAGAATTAAAGAACACATCAGAGATTGGAATAACAAAATGGGGAATTTTTAACTAACTTGCAGAACATTGATAAAATAATCACAAGTTCACAGTTAGGGAGAATGTTGAGTTTCTTCATGTTAATAACAAAGCAGATCTTTGAATATTCTAGAGGCTTTAGAAATAACAAGAGTAATTAAGGAAAATTCCCAGTATAGTTTAAATGACCAGATTCATGTCAACCAGTATAACACTACGAATTTAGTTTTATCATAAAATTGTAAGCATACATTAGTCAATAGTTTTTCCATTTACATATTTGTTTTATTATCTTTCACACTTGTTTTCTTGGTTCTTATTTTGTACTAAAAGTAAATTTATTATCATGGCGATTCTGTTGCTTAAGCCGCCATTTTGTCACACCGTTGAGGGGGAGGAGACTGTCTAACTAGGCCAATGGCAGGCGTTCATGTCCTCGACCAATAGCAGTACTCGCCTACTAGTATAAATTCTGCTGCTCTTGTATTCAGTTTTAGTTTATCAGAGATTGACAACGGTTTAATAACCGAAACTGGTCTTTCTAATTATCAATCAATCAGTGGTTTTTTGACAATTTCTTAGTCTTTTTCATTCGATATGAATAATTACCACAATATCAACTTCTCAACTACACAAAAAGTGAAACTTATAATTCTCTATGATTCAAAGCATAAGAATTTTGTTTCTCGTTGGTTCTAATGATAGACAGGTGGCCAATCATTGTGAATCATGTGCTGACTTTATAACGTAGATCCCACTGTAGGAGATAAAACAACCTGGAAAACTGATCTCTTGAAATATCAAAACAGCCGGAGCAAATATATCTCTGAGTTTGAGTTGGGATACTACTCTCATCAAGTAGATCTCGAAACTTGGAAGTCCGTTTCACAAACATAACTTGCCGTTCATACTTTATGCAAACATGGTATGTAAACTCGCTAACAGTTGTACCAACATAACTCAACACAAGTGTGCTCTGTTTTTATACCTAGAATAAACATGAGTTGTGCTTGTAACTTTGCAGGCTCCGTGTTGTAAGAGGAGGAGGAGGAAAAGGAGAAGGAGGAGGAGGATGTGGTGGAGAAAGAAGAGGAGAAGGAGAAGGAGGAGGGGATGTGGTGGAGAAGGAGAGGAGAAGGAGAAGGAGGAGGAGGATGTGGTGGAGAAGGAAGAGGAGAAGGAGAAGGAGGAGGAGGATGTGGTGGAGAAAGAAGAGGAGAAGGAGAAGGAGGAAGAGGATGTAGTGGTGAAGGGGGAGGAGGAGGAAAAAGAGGAGAAGGTGTAGGAAAAGGAGAAGGAGGAGGAGGATGTAGTGGAGTAGGGGGAGGAGGAGGAAAAAGAGGAGAAGGTGTAGGAAAAGGAGAAGGAGGAGAGGATGTGGTGGAGCAGGAGGAGTAGGAGGAAAAGGTGGAGAAGGTGTAGGAGAAGGAGGAGGAGAAGGAGGAGAAGGTGTAGGAGAAGGAGGAGGAGAAGAAGGAGGAGGAGGTGTGGTGGAGAAGGAGGAGAGTGGAGGAAAAGGAGGAGAAGGTGTAGGAGAAGGAGAAGGAGGAGGAGAAGGAGAAGGAGGAGGAGAAGGAGAAGGAGGAGGAGAAGGAGGAGGAGAAGGAGGAGGAGGATGTAGTGGAGTAGGGGGAGGAGGAGGAAAAAGAGGAGAAGGTGTAGGAAAAGGAGAAGGAGGAGGGGATGTGGTGGAGAAGGAGAGGAGAAGGAGAAGGAGGAGGAGGATGTGGTGGAGAAGGAAGAGGAGAAGGAGAAGGAGGAGGAGGATGTGGTGGAGAAAGAAGAGGAGAAGGAGAAGGAGGAAGAGGATGTAGTGGTGAAGGGGGAGGAGGAGGAAAAAGAGGAGAAGGTGTAGGAAAAGGAGAAGGAGGAGGAGGATGTAGTGGAGTAGGGGGAGGAGGAGGAAAAAGAGGAGAAGGTGTAGGAAAAGGAGAAGGAGGAGGAGGATGTGGTGGAGCAGGAGGAGTAGGAGGAAAAGGTGGAGAAGGTGTAGGAGAAGGAGGAGGAGAAGGAGAGAAGGTGTAGAAGAAGGAGAAGGAGGAGGAGGAGGATGTGGTGGAGAAGGAGGAGAGTGGAGGAAAAGGAGGAGAAGGTGTAGGAGAAGGAGAAGGAGGAGGAGAAGGAGAAGGAGGAGGAGAAGGAGAAGGAGGAGGAGAAGGAGGAGGAGAAGGAGGAGGAGGATGTGGTGGAGAAGGAGAAGGAGGAGGAAAAGGAGAAGAAGGTGTGGGTGAAGGAGAAGGAGGAGGAGGATGTGGTGGAGAAGGAGGAGGAGAAGGAGAAGGAGGAGGAGGATGTGGTGGAGAAGGAGGAGGAGAAGGAGGAGGAGGAGGATGTGTGGAGAAGGAGGAGGAGAAGGAGAAGGAGGAGGAGGATGTGGTGGAGAAGGAGGAGGAGAAGGAGAAGGAGGAGGAGGATGTGGTGGAGAAGGTGGAGGAGAGAAGGAGGAGGAGGAGGAGAACGAGGAGGAGAAGGAGGAAGAGGATGGTAAGGAGTAAAAGGTGTAGGTGGAGGAGGAGGTGGTGGAGGAGGAGGAGGTTGAGGAGGAGGAGGAGGGAAAGGAGAGTAAGGATGGAGAGGAGCAAGAGTAGGAGAAAAAGAGGAAGAAGGAGGAAGAGGAGTAGATGGATAAGGAGTGGAGGAGTAAGAGGACGAACAACAGTAGATGGAGAAGGATGTGTGGAGAAGGAGAAGCAGAAGGCGAAAGAGAAGGGTAAGGAGTGAGAGCAGTAGGAAGTGGAAGAGGAGGAGAGGAGGAGAAGGAGGAGGAGGAGGAGGGATAGGAGGAGGAGGATGAGGAGGAGGAGGAGGAAAAGAAGAGTAAGGATGAAGAGGAGGAAGAGTGGGAAAAAAAGAAGAAGAAGGAGGAAAAGGGCAGATGGATGAGGATGGTGGAGAGTAAGAGGAGGAACAACAGTAGATGGAGAAGGATGTGGTGGAGAAGGAGAAGGAGAAGAGAAGGGTAGGGAGTGAGAGCAGTAGGATGAGGAAGAGGAAGAGGAGGAGGTGGTGGAGGAATAGGAGGAGGAGAAGGAGGGGAGGAGGAGGAGGGGGAGGAGGAGGAAAGGAGAGTAAGGATTAAGAGGAGGAAGAGGATTGATGATTGATTGAGTACTTTATTTATGTAGATTACAATATATACTGGCTTATACACTTATACACAATAGCTTACAATACAGCAAAATTATAGATGAATTTACATAATATAGACTAAGAAAATAAATTTAACTGTATATGAAAAGCAATTGGTAATAGCTATAGATAATATTGGTATGCATCTACATAAATTGGCGGAGCTTTGGACATATCAATGTCCATTCTTCGGAAAGAATATTAAAAAATCCTCCCCACTAACTCTCTACCAAAACGTCAATTCATTAATAAAACTAAGGATTTATTTATTAATGGAAAATATGTAGAAGTTTTAATTAATGAATATTTAAGAGAAAAAAAACAGAAAATTGATAAAGTAAAGTAAAGAGAGAGAGAGAGTGAGAGTGAGTGAAATAGACAAATATCTATAAGTTATGTCATCCTTTCTTTCACTCTTTCTTCTCCGCTCTGTTTCCTCACTGTCATTTCTCTCCATCTTCTCCACGGTCCCTCTCTCTCTATCACTTTCTCTCACTCTCGCACTCTCTCTTAACACTACTCTATCTCGTACACTCCATTTTCTCACATTTCACGGTCTCACTCTGTATGTCTGTCTCTCACACTCTCTCTTTGTCTCTCTCGTTGACAATGACATATTGCCAGGAAAGATTTTCTCAGCTTGTGATATTGCCTAAATCCTGGACCCCAATTAATCAGGTCTGACGTTTCATTTGTCTACATGTGTGACTCATAAACTTAATCTCTGCAGGCTAATCCTGGATTTTTGATAAGAATCAGAAATAACAATAGGGCTACCGAAACACCGAATACTTAGACTGATAGTTTATTGAGCTGTATCAAGACAAACTGAAGAAATTGAAGAATTCTCGGACAATTGCCTGTTTTTTACTTTCCTTGCCCTATTACCATAGGTAAGGAAAGTATTGCTTTCCAAAAAAAACTAAGGTACCCTAATTCAAGTTTTCTATATGTTTCAAGGTCCCCTGAGTCCAAAAACGTGATTTTTGGATGTTGGCCTGTGTGTGTGTGTGTGTGTGTGTGTGTGTGTGTGTGTGTGTATGTGTGTGTGTATGTGTGTATGTATGTGAACATGATGACTCCATTCGTAATTAACCGAGTCTGTGAACACGATAACTCCATTCCTAATTAACAGATTGACTTAAAATTTTAAACTAAGACCCTTATACCATGAGTATCCGACAATAGGGATTCAATAAAATTCAATTCAAGATGGCGGAAAAAATGGCGGATGATTACTAAAAAAACCATATTTTTCACATTTTTCTCGAAAACGGCTCCAACGATTTTCTTCAAATTTATACCATGGATAGCTATTCATAAGCCCTATGAGTCTCATTTCTGGGAAAATTGCAGGAGCTACGTAATATTCTTCAGAAAAATGGCAGATAATGACTAAAAAAACACGATTTTCTCAAAAATGACTCTGAAAAAATGATTTTTTTTCAAATTCATACCCTGTATAGTTATTTATTAGCTCTATGAATTGGCATGAGTATTTCTCCTGGGAAACTAAGGGGGGGTCCACCCTATCCTTGAGAATGGACATTGTAACCTCCTTCTCGTGCATGAGGTAGGTAGGTAGAGTAGTTTATAAAAAGAACACATAGTCCAGATATTTAATCTGTAGAACAGCTGTTTTGACGACTTTAAAAAAAATCAACTCAAAGGAAAAAGTACTCTGAAAACAATTAACATATAAACATAATATACAGGGTGTTTCAGAAGTAGTGTCGAGATTTTTAGGGTATTGTACCTGGATGCTAGGAGACTACAAATGTATATTTGAAGTGTCCAAAACTCAGCGGTTATCCTTATAGCTGCCATTTTGTTTTTTTCACTTAAAAATTTTTATCTCAAGAACGAAATGTTGTATTGATCTGAAATTTGGCATGAATATTTATGCTATAAAGACTTAACTATAAAAAATAAAAAAAAAATTTTTCGTTGAAATTTTTCAAAATGGGCCATTTTAAATTTTTGATGGCGAATATCTCGAAAACCGTCCATTTTACAAAAATTTACAAGAGACAAAAAAAGTTAGAAAATTTTTTCACAATTCCAATGATACCTATTTTATTAAGATTGGTCGACGAATAACAGAGAATTTATTTTTTCAGTATGCCGTCCTTCAACTTGATTACACAGTCTGCACCTTTCAATCATGGACCGTCGAACTGCTATAAAAGCATTTTCATCATCTTGAATGGCACCTGCTGCAGCAACCACTCTTGCCACAAGGTCTTCTTCGTTTTCTACTGGCGTGCTGTAAACAAGGTCTTTCATATGGCCCCAGAAAAAAAAATCTAAAGGGTTGAGGTCAGGTGAACGTGCGGGCCACGGTACTGGTCCACCCGCCCAATCCACCGCTGACGATAGGTCATGTTCAGAAAGTCCGTAACAACATTTCCGAAATGAGCAGGGGTACCATCATGTTGAAACCAAATATTATATCTGTTTGCAAGAGGCACATCTTCCAAAAGTTCTGGTAGTATGTCTCTTAAAAAAGTAATGTACGTGGGAGAATTCAGACGATTAGGAAGAATGTATGGTCCAATCACGCGATTACCTAAGATACCCGTCCAAACATTCAGCGAAAATCTATGCTAATAACCACGCACTATGACCTCATGAGGATTGTCTAAGGCCCAGACGTGACTGTTGCGAGAGTTGAAGATTCCTTCTCTTGTAAAGCTGGACTCATCGGTAAATAACACATTTTCTAGAAAATTTGGTTGGATAATGTCTTGCTGAAGAAACCAACGGGCACAGTTTACTCTTGGCTCATAGTCGCGTTCAACCAATGAGTGAACTTTTTGAAAGCGGAAGGGGTGAAGTCTTTCCTTGTTTAGTACACGCCACACAGAAGAAGCACTTGAATTGATTTGCTTTGCAACTGCTCTCGTACTCGTTCTAGGATTGAAATCGAATTTCTGCAATACTTCCTCTTCAAAAGCAACATTTCGAACTGCTCGAGGCCTACCAGCAATTACCCTGTTCCGTTCAAATGAACCAACTTCTCTCAGCCGATTGTGAGTTCTTGTGAACACCTTGTCGGAAGGGAGACGGCGGTTTGGAAATGCAGCTGCATACATTCTTCTTGCTTCGGTCGCATTGCCAAGAGCTGCTCCATACATGAAGTGAATATCGGTGTACTCCAGCGAACTAAATTCCATTACAATAATTAAATATTTGTGTAGAAGCAACGTAAGAAAATATTGAAACTGGAAATTAAGATAGAAATAAGACCTTGGAATCGTGAAAAAATTTGCTAACTTTTTTGTCTCTTGTAAATTTTCTGTAAAATGGACGGTTTTCGAGATATTCGCCATCAAAAATTTAAAATGGCCGCCATTTTGAAAAATTTCAACGAAAAATTTTTTTTTTATTTTTTATAGTTGAGTCTTCATAGCATAAATATTCATGCAAATTTCAGATCAATACAACATTTCGTTCTTGAGATAAAAATTTTTAAGTGAAAAAACAAAATGGCAGCTATAAGGATAACCGCTGAGTTTTGGACACTTCAAATATGACATTTGTAGTCTCCTAGCATCCAGGTACAATACCCTAAAATTCTCGACACTACTTCTGAAACACCCTGTAGAGTAGTCTATCGTAGTCTCAAATATGTTGCCGCCAATCGTCATTCTGTTATTCCCCTAAATTATTCCCGTTTTTGAGAATCAGGCTTACATTTCAATGAGCAAGGAAAGTTGTGTGAGTGTACAACACCAGATTTTTCTTTATTGAATTGTGTATTTGTTCGCTCCCATCAATGAATAGATAAATGAATAAATTGTTTCGAATGTAAATGAATTGATGACTCATCAGGTATTCTTGTTATAGGGAGTTCATTTTCCATTTTTCACTGTTAACTCAAACCAAAAGGCCACAGTTGTTTCTCATGGAGTTATGGGACGCTGGTAGTCTCTTAATAATTGTGCAGTTATTACACACTCACCAGGTATTGTAAAATCAACATAGAAATCATTCTCTCATAAAGAGTTGTTAATAATTATATTATGTTTCTCATAACTTTCAAACATGTGTAACAAGACAGTATTTATCAATTATACAGTATTACACAAAGTTCAGAAAAATACCACAGACTTAAGCCCAAAACATTTCGAATTCCATTAGGAATATAAGATAGGGAATACAATACAATGAATTTCAATCTGAAGTCATCAAAATTGATACAGTGATGAACTGAAAGCTGTTCAACAGAATAGAGTCGCTATAAGCCGAGAAGAAAGCATCAGCCAATGAGAGCGCGTTGTGGGCGTGGATTTGTGCTGAGCGAGTGATGAGGGGCAGTGAACTCGCACCTGATTGGTCGGCATTCTTTGACGTAGTGAACTGAACTGCTGGGAGTCGATAATGTGATTCGTCAAGAAACGTTATTCATTACTATCTCCTCAAGTCTTGAGATATCATAGCTTTGTAATTTAAAGCAGTTTATGTTGAACCTATTTTTACTGAATGATTGAGAATACTTCTGAAGAAATTTCTCCAAATTTTTGAAATTTGAATAGAGTCCCGATCCGAGGCTAAATTTTGATGCTTGCCAGTAATTTGTGAATCCCCTGGCAGCGGGATGAATTCTCTACTATATGCAGACGACACTGAAATAAACTACAATAGCTCTTTTTCAATTAAACGAAATTGGGTCGGACTTTGGCATGAAAATCTCACCTCAAAAATCCAAGATAATGGCATTCAGGGAAAGGTGGCCACTTGGATCAAAAGTCGCAATAGACAATCAAGCATTAATTCAAGTGAGAGACTTCAGCTACTTGGGATGCCGCATTTCATTCGATAAGGATAAAGATGTTGGTGAAAAAGTAGCGAGATTCGGTGGCACTATGAGACGAGCTATAGGAAGGCGAACAAGACAAGCTACCCAGCTGAAGTTTTACAGAACAATGACGATACCGTAAATAGCATACGGTAGCGAGACATGGGTTTTAAACAGACAAACTGAATCTCGTATACAAGCTGCTGAAATGAGATTTTTACGAGCGGTCAATGGTTGTAGTGTACTGGTTAAAATGAGGAATGACAACATAGGAGCTGAATTGAATGTAGAACCGCTATTGGATATTCTGAAGATATATCGGAAAAATACTCATTCATTAAGAATGCCATCGAATAGGC